>NC_069112.1:72396718-72696718 GCF_025612915.1 Magallana angulata | reverse complement strand
GAATTAAACGTAATTTTTAATCATTTTGATAAGGAAATATATGAGCGATTGTGTATTTTTAAATGATGTTTTTACTTTAAAATGACCGTAAAAATATGTTCATGTGGTCATCTTTAGTTTTTGAGATATGGGGCCCTAAAAATACATTTTCTTTAAAATTGGATTTCAAACATCGGGCTCGAAAACAACAAAGGCCCCTACCCTGCATGAGGGCTAAAATTTTCAGTGTCATCTACTAGTGGTATAACACTATCACTATGAAAATATGGTTAAGTGGTCAACTCTAGAATATGAGATTCGAATCCCCACTTACAGAACACTATTCAATCATTATAATGGGGTTTTAAACATCGGTCCCTGAAACATCAAGGGCCCCTACCCTGAGGGCTGAAATTTTCAGAGTCATCTACAAGTGGTAAACCACTGCCACTATGAAAATATGGTGATATGGTCATCTCTAGTTTATGAGACATTGGACCCTAAAGAATATGAACTATAATCATTATAATAGGATTTTAAAAATCGGGCTCTGAAATATTGGAAACAAAATCTCTCTAAAACAGAGGTTTAGCCTGGATGAAATTTTCACAAACAGACAGACAGTCTGATAGATTTATCAAAACATTCTTAAAACATTCTCGCTTAGTACAATTTCAGAACACAGAGTTATGCATATAAGTGTATAACTTGTAAAACCAAGTATTTTTTTCAATTAATTACCTAAATTAAGTTTTATGTGTAATTCCATTACACACATGTTCAATTTTCAGCATAGTCTATAAAATTATAAATCGGCAAACGAAACTTAACCTTTATAAATGAATGCAGTTATACATGTGTGGAACCAGCTGGAAGTGTAGAACATTAATTTTAATCCTTACTGGATTTCCATCAATCTGAACCAAAAACGTGAGGGAGAAACCCTACTATGGGGGAAAAGCTACGATATAGTAGCTTTTCCCCCCAGGGGGAAAGGCTACTATATAGTAGGTTTTCCGGGGGTAGAAGCTACATGTACTATGGGGGAAAACCTGCTATATAACACCGGGATGTAGGAGTTGCGAAAATGATTTGACAGCGGGTTAGTGGTGATTTGTTTGTGATATATGGATGCAATAATGTTTAAAATGTAGAAATAGTAGGTCTGTTACGAAAATTCAGGGAAACTGGAGTCGAAACATGAGTCGAAGCGTAAACCATCTTTGGTTCCGACATTTACACGTTTTTCCAGAATCGAAATATGAGGGCTTGCGAAAGAAGTGGATGTAGGCTATGCATCCGGGTCTTACAGAATTCACGTCGGCTTTTATATGTACATATTTTGCATTCATATCCGGTGATCATTCGGATCGATCCGGTGATTTTTCACTGAAACATTAATATTCATCAGTTTTGGAGGTGCTTAACTATCAACGTAGTGGATTGTTCGACTGCAATAATTATGTATTAGGTATGTTTTGATTTTTGTTTAAAGCGTACTGATTTTTCTCAAGTCATTTATCATTTAAAATTTAATTGTTAGTGCATTATATGGAGAATTTACTTTCGTTTTGGAGTAAGAAGAACCCTGCACCCATTTTTCCCTGAAGTTCAAGTTAGGCTACCAAAATAACTTAAACACCAGGATGGCACTCGGTTTCACTATTAAAGATGTTGGTGAATGAAGTAAGTAATGATCTCAAACAATATATTTTTGTCACCTCACCTATATACACTTGTCAAATGACTGTGATAGGGAAAACTCTTCTATCAGACCAAAAAAGGAACATATAGTTTCTCCCAATGAAAGAGTTTTATCTCTGACGCAGCTATTTGATAAGCGTTTCATCGTCATTTATAATTTTGAAATTAAATTTAATTGTAAGTGCCCTATGAAGAAAATTTACTTTCGTTTTGAAGTAGGAACTCTTAAAAAATACTGTACCCAATTTGGTTTGATGTTCTACTTAGCTACCAACTGAAATAAAACTTGACGGTTGACATTCACTTTCAGTATTAAAAATTATGTAACAAGGCATGATTTTAAACAATATATTTTTGTCACCTCACTTATATACACTTGTCAAATGACTGTGATAGGGAAAACTCTTCTATAAAACCAAAAAAGGAACCTAGTTTCTCTTAATGCAAGAGCTATCTTTCTCATAGCTATATGATAAACGTTTCATTACAATGGTGTATAATTATTCCGTTATCAATTGTTATTAATTTAGTAAGTAAATATTCCATAAATAACACTTGTTTTGAGTTTGATGCATATAATGGGCAGGGTTTTGAATTAAAGGAACAAGTTTAAAATTTCAACTTTTAATCATGTATTTGGAATTTATTAGACACTTAAACTACCAAATGGAGAGAGAGAGAGAGAGAGAGAGAGAGAGAGAGAGAGAGAGAGAGAGAGAGAGAGAGAGAGAGAGAACTCGTACCTTCGTCTCCATTATTGACGTCTGACGTCATTATTGTGAAATTCTTTAGAGGGAAAGGAAGTCAACCAATCAAATTTAAGGATAAAGAAAATGGCGTCAAAATTCGAATGATAGTATTTGTAGGTGTACAGTTTTGTTATTCGTGAACAAGCATATCTTTTATAAGGCGTTTTTACAATCGTAATTTCTTATATCAAAGGTTTTAACAGAATAATGCTGCTTCATTGGTCTTGCCATCCATGTTCATTGTTCATAATTTGCAATGACTAGCAATTTATCAATTAATCGAAAGAAAGAAAAGCCCAAGGATACATATTTTAAATAAAAGCAATATAAAGTAATGAAATAAACATATATGAAGATAGGCATGGTCCTTATATGAAAAACACATTTACTGAAAACTAAGAGCCATAAACCTATACCAATTGATGAATTAAACTTGTACTTACGTGTGAGAAATCAAAGTACTGAGGGTACTGAAAGACGTAGTCTTGAAAGTTTGAATTTGTAATTGTCCTGGATTTCCTCGAATATGCTTCCAAAATTTATGAGTTTGAATTATTTGTTACAATATATGTTAATTCGGCTTTTTTGCAATTGTCTGATACTTTGTCTAAATTTTACTCTATCCCGCCCTTCATAATTGTAGAAAATTGACACAACGGTATATTATGTAAAATAAGACCCCAAGGAAAAGTTTAAAAAATTACTTCTAACCGGGAAAATAAAACAACTATATCAAAGTAGATAATTTTAATCATTAGATTTATTCAATTTTGAGATCCAAGGGAAAATCCACAAGTCAGACGGTATCTGTAATAAAAGTTTTATGAAAACCCCGAAAACTCTAAAACTGCTAAATTAACAAACAAAGTGAACATTTGTATACCGATAACAAACACAGGCACCTGACGTTAGAAATATTTTTTTTTTACAATAAGATTCCAAGAACTTTGACAATAAAAAGATTTGTCACGGTCGCCATTTTGATTTTTAAGACCGCCTTATCTGACACGATTTTCTTCATTTGCGATTCATGCAAAATTATTAGGTAAAAAAAATAAATCCGTTCGCCACTTACTACTTTTTTGTGTAAACTCGTGCACCACCTACATGAATTACGATACAACCGTTCCTTTCATTAAAAATCATACTCCGAAAATCAGAGACATAAATAACAGAGATTTTCAACTCTGCCATTAGCGTGTAAATGTTACGGGACCAACCTTACTTTGAGAACTACAAGTGCAACAGCAATCTTTTATAAGTCATTAAATTTGAACCTGATAGTAAACATGAACATGAACCTGTAAATATTTTAAGCATGTTTTATTGATGAAATATTTACAAAAACTCTTTTTTTAGTTTTTAAATTACTTTTTTAAAACTTATTGCCTTTTCACAAAGTAATGGTAATGCATTACTTTACTCATGTAATGGTAATGTAATGCATTACTTCAAGAAAATTAAGTAATGGTAATGGTTATTTAATGCCCCAATTCATGAAGTAATGGTAATGCAATGCATTATTTTACAATGTACCCCAAGCCTGATTCCAACTAAGCCGGAAAACATGAACATTAACATTTAACTTGGTTCTTCAATCGATAAAATTGTATATATTATATGATGTAAATGTCTTCCAAAATGTATAATCTATTATACATTTTGCTTACAATGCATTGTTTAAAATTTAAATTCAGTTTAATCAACTAAAGAGCCAACGAACGAGAAGGCAAATTCAGACTTGTTTTTATTTTCTTTGTACAAAATTGCTTTAGAGACGAACAGCAGTCATACCGCAAGTAGACTGGAAGCCAAAGAAACACATATTTAATTTGTAAAGCATCTGTGTATAACCCGTCCCGATTTTAACTTCGGCTTGTGCATGAAGTTTGGTAGTATTAGGGTGAAAGATTTTCAAAATAAAATTCAACTTTTCAAAAATGGCACATTGCGTTGGGAACTTTGATTTCGATTCCACCATTAACTTCTTCTATTGATTAATGAGCTCGTACACGAACTGAATCGTCAACGGCGCTGTGCATTCAGTTACGTAACTCATTCCACATTTGAACCCGAGCAAGAATATTTCGATCAATAAAACTACTAGTATTTGTTTATTTTCTAAATAGAATTTTGTTTATACACAGAGGACTTAAAAAGATTTAATGCGTGTTTTTATTATACATATTTACTGAAATGCATGAAAACTTTCTGCTCTATTTTCTTTTGCGTAGCCGCAATTCATGTGTTCTACGCGTGCCTTCCGGTTTGAGACATCGGCTGACAGTAAACCAATAGACGGGGTCACGTGATTGAATTACGAAAAAAGCATCATTTCTAACGCCATATTCCGCCAGTGAAAGTAAATATATAGGCGAAAACATATATAAAATATTCTAGAACATAACAATTCAATTTACCTGAACCACTTTAAAAAATCGCTAATTATGGGGCTAAATTTGACTTAAATCATATATAGTTCGCTAAATACTTTTCTCCATGTGCCAATCTACTGTAACTATATTTAGACGGCAATCGCAATCACGTGACACTCAAATGAATGTCCAACACAATTGAGTTTGTATGCATGTGTTTTAACGACATGTATAACGATAGGCAATGACTTATAATTCTCAAAAACTTCCGTATAAATGAAATTGCTTATATTTACCTTTCTCCTCTGTCATATTAAAAACGTAAAAACATCTTCTTTGAGTTATTATATCAAAATAAATGAAGATAAAGTCAACAAATAGTCAATGTATTATTCAAAATAATCGTTAAAAATGTTGTTATTCAATATAATAGAAAACTTATCGTTTTAAAGTATACGTCTGTTTATCTTACCAGCTTGTGCAATGGCAGACCTCTGGTCAGATCAACAACAACAACAACAAAAAAAACAGCAGGAAAAGAATTAGATTCGTCTCTTAACTATCTGAAAATCCACAATACAACAACAAAGTTAGGAGTATGACTTCTCCGCTTTTATCACGTGATAATTTGAACTTCCAATGTGTTACAGTAGCCAGTGTAGACTTTATAAAACTGCCTCTTATTGACATTTTGGCTAACAAAATCAAACCTGAAGATTTATACAATAAGATATCTTCTTGTAAAGATTTACTGAAAGGAAGTCATAAGCTTAGTTACGACCAACGTCAAGTTTGTTATATTCAACAACCTGATTATAAAGATTTTGATGTAACGTTGCTTTACAAACTTATCACACATTTATGTGTTTTACCGAGTCCAAGAAATGGATGGGGAAATCCGCCACAAGCCAATGATACTGAGATGAGTGATGACATCGAACGTCTCCGATTGTTCAGAAACAGTTACCATGCCCATGCTGATTCCGCGGCTATTCCTTATCCCAAGTTTCAAGTTATTTGGAAAGATTTAAGCGATGTAATAACTAGATTTCAAAAAAAAATTCAGTGGAGTGTAGATTATCGAGCAGAACTGGTAAAAATTGAAAGGTATCCAACTACTGTCAAGCACTTTGAAGCATGCAAAACCATTTTGGGTAGTATACAGCAAGAACGAGAAGGTAAGTACATATTTTACTTGATCACAGAATTAAAACAGTAATGTATATATATATATATATATATATATATATATATATATATATATATATATATATATATATATATATATATATATATATATATATATATATATAAATATACACAGTACCATTCAGACCAATTCTTACACAAAGTAAACCCCAACTAAACCCTGGGTTTACTTTCTAGGTTAACTTTGGGTTTCCTTGAATGGACCCAGAGTAAACCCAAAGTGGACGCAGAGAGTAAACCTCGATCAGAAGTACAACCCTGAAAGCAGACTCTAACTGTGTATCCGGAATACACAAGGAATTTTATATATATATATATATATATATATATATATATATATATATATATATATATATATATATATATATATATATATATATATATATATATATATATAACATCGAATATTTTAGAAAGTATTAATCTTACATACATGTACAGTTATTTTTTTTAATCGGCTGAAGTGTGAGCGTGTACACTTAGTTAGACATGCATCCTTACACCATATTTAAAGCGAATGAAATCGTCCAGCAAATAGAGAGAACATCTTCTGAAACAAAACTTCTTGGCATTTTAGTTTTTCATCTTAACTTTCCAGACTGTATTTCAATCGATACTTATGATTTTGTCTTTTAGTTAATAGTAATTCAACATCAATTATTAATTAACAATGTACATTCTACTGTAGTACCGGTGACACCCCTCCCTCCGGCCATGATACCTATTTTAAAATCACGATTACACACCTGCTTGCATGTGGCGGAAGACAAGCTGGAATTCCATGTTATTTATCAGTTACCTATATAATCTCTTTAGAAATGTATTTCGCCTTTAGTGAGTAGTAACTGATAGCTGTGAAAACTTGATAGAGTAATGCCTGATCTTTGCATAAGAACTGCTTGATAAAATATTTCTTTTTTTCAACATGCTTTTAGTCTATGATGATAAGGATTCTGTATCCCTCTTTTCAATACAAAACAAACCAACAAACAGATCTGGTCCCGATAAATATTATTAAAAATAAACCTTCAGAACAAACTACATATTCATCTTACATTCATCTTACATCCACAATTTTATCTTAAATTTTTTTGATATAAAAATAAGAAGAAATTAGTTGTTCTCAGGATCTCTTTACGATTGTTTATTTGCCGTAAATCTAAGCTTATTGAGCATATGTTTTTGAATTTTAAAAAGAATGCGACGTAAAAAACATTTTTCCATGCAACAAAATTTTATTATACCCTTAAATTGAAAAATAAAAACACTAAATACTGGGCCCAATTTTGTTTTAAAGGAAAAATGTTCATTTACGTGAAAACTGCCTCTATGAAAGAAAATAATTTAAGTGATAAATAATAATAAGAGTCAGACAATCTCTAGCTGCAGGTACGTAACTCTCAGTTTGACTAAAAAAACGGATGGACGACATTGGAACGAGATCGTTCATCCGAATATCTTGAGTACTGCATACTCATTTTCACGCGAACGCATGTTTGTCGAATACTCATCGAGACTAACTGTTTCGTACTTTACTGCATTAAAAAGAAATACTGCCATTCCAGTTCTTTTAAAAATGAATAATTGAAGAAAAATGATTGAATAACCGAGTAAGAAAACATCGATCCTCCACCTCCCCGGAAAACGAAATTAATCCCCAGAACCCCCTGTAAAAATCTTTAGAATCTCTGCAATAACTGTATTTTTAAAGAGATTTATTGCCGCGTTAGATACAAAATGCGCGTTATATGTTACTTGTATGTCTTTTAATTTTTAAACCGGGCATACCAACTGCCTAAATATAATCGTCGACCATGTGATTCGTCTAAATTTTAAAATATGACAATTATGATGATTTAATCAGTTTCTCCCAATAAACTGCAACTGCAAGAAAACAACATTAGGAGAATCAAAGTAGACAACGTTAAAAGATCTCTAATTGCTTATATAGTACAGTATATTTAGTAGACATGCTTTTTTCATCAATCACCTTGGCAAATATGCACATGAACTCTCACAATATCGTTTTAAGATGAGGGGGCCGAAAAGTAAGAAAACAGATGTCTATGCTTTAGTATTATAAGAAAAAGACATAACACCAACTGTGATTCAGATCAAATCAATTGATGTTGCTTTAGAAATAATCAAAATTGTACCTATATGTTTCCACATCCAATAAGATGAACACGATCAATTACATTTCTGCGCATGCAACTCTAAAGATTTTACACGACAGTTACGCGAACAAAAACAATCGATGCAAATTTTAGTTCCAGAAAATCTTCGAACAATTGATTAATAAATGATTAAAAAACTAAACCGAAGTAGTCATAAGTCCTTTGCCCTAGATATTTTAAGACAAAAATACATATCCATGTATTAGCCTGATTAGGCTTTATACAGCATATCGATCGTATATCAATAAACGTCAATGTATATGGCTCGCGAGCAATTGTAATTGACAAAGAAATCATCATAAAACAAACTCTTATGTATATCGAAAGCATTTTTCTTTGTTACGAAAGGTCTATACATCTAATATTGTATCATGGACAGAGGCATGTTCAACAGAGCGAGCGCTCGCCAGATTTCCCTATACCTGCAACACAAATTTTGGCGAGATCTAATACTAGCAAACATCGAATTGCATTTACATTCTGCAAATTTTTGCAATTCTGCAAAGAAATGAACGACAGAATTCAAGTTTATTTCATTTTAATAGCAACAGGAAATGTATTATTTTAATCAGAGTACTGATCAGAGACAGAACAGGAATCATTTAACAAGTCCTAATAGTCAGGTATCAAAACTAGCGCAATGCCATTTTCCACGAGGTTTACGTCGAATGTTGACAAAAGGATAGTGAAACCACTGACAAGAGGCCCATGGGGCCACATTGCTCACCTGAGCAACAATGGCTTTATATGGGTGTACAAAGGGTATTGTGCCATATGGCCCCTCGGTAGAAAAAACAAAAAAAGAATACCATAAAATAAACTGAATCCAAATTTTACACATATTTTCCTACACTTAAACTTTGACATTGTACTCCTATGAAATACAATTTTTACCAAAAATAAGATCCTATGCAAGATATAAAACTAAATGTTTGGTAGGGGTACACTGTTAACTTCAATTCCCTTTATTTTAGTCTTGCCCCCTCACTTTATAAAACAATCAAATTATATATGAGAATATGCATATATATAGGTACATATTCATATTCAACTACATTGTACTAGCTAGTTATTGTATTTTATTTGAAAAGTTCCTACATGTGAAAGAAGAAAATTGTACCTCAAGACGCTCAAATTAAGAACATTCAAAAATTTGAATGGTCATCCGCATTAAAAACGATTGTTTTTGCCAGGCGTGAACTCGTGGTACGTTTTATCCCGAATGAAAAATGTTATCATCTGATATGTTAAAGCAATATAAGCTGTATTTTTTAGAATTTTATTTTCTGCAAAAACCTGCTAGAATGATAAGTCTACATGTAACTTCAATTTTTATGATAGATAAGATTTGGAAAAAAAATCATTTATTTTTGTTAGAGGAAAGATTTCTCTTCTAAGGAATATATAGCAGGTCAATTTTTGTACAGGGCGACAAAAATTAAATCTTGCTCCAATTAATGCTTTTTAACGACCTTTTCAACAAAAATATGGCTAACCGAAATTAAAAAAACATTATATTTTTTGTCATTACAGTAGAAAACAACATTTTCGTAAAAATAAATTTCAACATGAAAATTGCTGCTCATATTGCTTTAAAGAGCTATTACATGTATAATCAATGCATAGGCGTCGGAACTATGTTTTTGCAAAGTCAGACATAACCGTATTCAATTTTTTTTCTTAAGAACAGTGATAATACATTGATCCTCGTAACAGTAATGCTTTAAACTGTTTTAAAGAGGTCGTTGTTATTTATTGGGTCTGAAAAACCAACAAAGTTGGTGTATATTCATCGTATAAGGAGGGGGCCCCAAAAAGTTGTTACAGCATATCATCCTTTTAATTTTTAGTTTTTAACGTTTAGTGAGACATTTCTAGTGATGAATCGAAATTTCAGCGTCAATCGCAGAATTATAAGCAAGATACAGAACTCACAATTCTACTTGGTTTGAGTCAGTTTTTTGTTCATAAGAGTTAATTACATTGAACTTAAGATTTTTAAACTTGGCATTTCCTATTCAGAATGAACAAAAGCATGGCCTCAGTTCTGCGAGCAAAGCTCTGTATCTTGCTTATAATTCGAAACTTGACACAGCTGAATATGGTTTGTAAAGAGAAAATTGTAGACAACTAGAACTTTTTTGTCTTCAACAAAAAGTAAGGGCTTTTCGACAGCCCCATTATCCCTTTTTAATTAAATGTTCAAAAAAATATTCTCTAATTTATTTCCAAGTGTTCTAAACGCCTTGGTATCCCAAGTTGCTTAGATAGGAACTTATGAGTAGTGCAATATGAAAAGAAAGATAACTCCAGAACTTTACAGGTAGCTTCACTTCTAATTTCCAGAAGAATATTTTCAAAAAATCATATTGAAGTAAGTATTCATTCCCTAAACACCAAATTTGGTATGCCTACAGTATTTATGCTCTATATTCTTAGAGCAAAGCGAGATAACTCTTTCTAAAAATGTTTTTTTGAAATTTAAACAAGTTGTGATCTTCAGGCCTTTCAAACCCCTATAAAGAGTAAAAAAATGGCCCCTCAGACAATAATTTTAAGATTGTACTCTTTATTCTGAACAATAGACTGAAAAGATTTTGAAAATCGTAAGAGAAATAAAAAAGTTATAGCAAAAGGGCTGTTTTGAACGTTAACCCCTGCAGAACCCTAATGTTTCAAAACTATGTACCTAAAACCTTTTCCGGTCTGCGAATTGTTTGTGTCATTATACTAGTGAAATATTGTGATCTTAACTTAACTTTTTGAGAAAACGTGGAACGCGTGATTTCAATTTAACATTGAAACTCCTATAGACAGTTTTCATCAACCCATAAAACCGGAAGTACTATATATTTTTTGTTAAGACTTAAAATGTATGTTAACTACTATTACGTTAACAATATCAAGGCGTCTTCTTAAATTTCTAAGGTCATTTGAATTTTTTTGCCTTTTTATCCCCCTTTTCTCAAGTTTGAGGTCAAATATCTTAAAAACGAAAAGAAATGAAAAAACGTTTATACTGACAAATTTGTACAACTAGACAAGATACATCTTATTCTAAAATTTGAATGCTCTAACTCAAAAAGTAAGTAAGATATTGCGTTTTAATCAATTTTTAGTGATATCCTTGTAAAAACCGGAAGTAACGGAACTGGAAGTCCAAAACGTTACATACGCATGTCATCAACAATTGCTTTAAGACAGTTGTATAAATGTTTTAATATGTCTTTTCATTTTCAAAAAATCGCTGACACAAATCCTGTCGAGAATAATAATAAAAAAAGACGAAAACAATAGATCTTTTCGACCGAAAGTCGAAAAATCCCAATTAAAACAGAAGAAACATGCACTAAAACAAAGAAAGAGCACAATTTATTTTTTATAATATATATGTACCTATATATTTCTAGCAGCAAAAACAATCTCCGTTTAGACTGAAAATGCACAGCTTCTTAACAAAGCACGTTGCATTATAATCGACCATAACGTAGAGATCGTACCGAATTATCAATAGAATGTATAGTATTTGTAATATAATATGTTGTTAGTGCATCAGATTTTGCTCATTTTGTACAGTTAAACAATTAACTGTTTGATTTACTGAAGTCTGTATTTGATTCGATACGTAAAAATTCCAAAATACAGGCGATGTTTCCCCTTAAGTTAAAAAGCATAAACGATATTCAAAACAACGTAAAACCGCCGTCACAAGTGAAAATGTCAAAGCATTGAAAGATTTAACCTCAATTCACTTCACGAAATTGGCACAAATAGGTTTGGCATGTTTCAAGTATCCCTTTGCACGTAAACTGTTGCACAACAAGCAATCTTTGTCAGTTTGACCCGTTTGTCATGCATCAACATTCAAACATGGCTGCTTCGTACAAAGAACTTTCGTTTTCGATATGGAATACCGAACCTAAAGTAATAAACTGATTGACCGCGATTATCTTTATTTTTATTTTCGTAAATTACTCAAATTTGAAACAGAATTCGCCAATAATTTTTGCAATTCATATTTTCCTTTCCATAAGGATTATTTATGCAAAATTACGTTTAATTTGACTCTTGAGAAGAAGATTTTATTTTTAAATGCACCCCCCTTTTTCTACAGTTTTCTCCGTTTTGAATAAAGATCGGTCTTTCATATCTGCAATTTACAATCAACTTTCTATACTGATGCTTTGTGTCAAATTTGGTTGAAATTGTCCCAGTGGTTTTAGAGAAGAAGTTCAAAATGTGGAAAGTTTACAGACGGACAGATAGACGGATAGACGGACAGACAGACGGACAGACAGACGACGGAAAAAATGTGATCAGAATAGCTCACTTGAGCTTTCAGCTCAGGTGAGCTAAAAAGGATATCTTACATTGTCACATTTAATCATGCTTCCATACTCTGGTTCACTACACCAAGTGTTATCATCGTGTGGTGGGTTGATGTTGTTCCTCCAGCTGCCTTGTAATGTGTTCCATCATGACGTGATCTTCCCTGAAATTTTTACTTTTGTTAATCGATGCTCTGCAGAACTGTTTATTTAAGCTAATGCGCTCAGTCACATGCGTATCCAGCTATACGCCTGACCAGGTTATCGTTATCGGGAGATGTTGAGTCTTTCCGCACAAGAATGTTTTGGGCTTTTGAAACTTTTTTTCCCCATTCTGTGCTGGTACCACAACGGACAAATATTTTGGTTTCTTGTTTCTTGTTGCCTTTTCTGAATTGGTAGCTTGGTTGTGAGCCACTGAATATAAACTGTATTGTTCCTCACATTTTCCGAGACGTCAGCTTTAATGTCATGTTGTCGCATTGTTGACAGCAGCTTTGGATACCTCATTAAAAAAAATCTGGATTTGCTGTTGATATTGGTAATACGGACGTGAAAAATGCTGGCTACAGTTCATCAAGAACTTTCTTGATAATGCTTCATACATGACATTAACCGTATGAACTTGAACATGTATCTTGCAATTTCGGCATTGCCTCACTGCTGAGTTGTGAATGAATATCAAGATTCAATAAAAATATTTAAGGATAAAGATATAATATATAAATTCCCATTATCTCAAAACTGTTAATACAACACTAAACGGTTAGATCAGAAAGTTGCAAGAAAAATCTGCATGTTTGCTGATGTTTTGAATGAACACCATCAAATGCATTTTTCTAAATTCCGGTTATCACGCAGAAAAATCATAAAAAGTCAGGACAAATGAAATATTAATTTAGACTCAATTGTATACATTTGCAAATTTTTTACTCACGAATTTTAATATTAAAAACTTTTTTGTAAAAAAATAAAAATAAATGTCAGTATCCTTTTAACACCTACATGTGTGAAATTTCTATTTGTTTTTTTTTTTTTTTCAGATGATGCAGATTTTTCAATAAAAGGTGAGAATAAAGTAATATGTGGAGGAATAACAAAATTTGAGGCAAAAGTGAGAAAAACAGAATCTGTATGTGGGTCAATAACATGGCAAAAACTGAAAGGTTATGACTTCGAGGATATAAACACACAGAATGAGAAGTACAGTGGAAGTACAAACAGAATACTTGTCATACAGTCAGTACGTAAAGAAGATGAAGGGGAATATCGGGCCGTTCTAACAATCAAAACTGATCATGAGAAGTCCAGCAATACCATTTTGCTGCATGTACTTGGAGGTAAAAGTTTCGAAATAAAAGCATTATTCACTTAAACATAGTATCATTCAAGTCTTGTAAGTTATAAAGAGTTAAACAATTGCAGATCCACCGTTTTTACACGATTTGAATGTTACAACCGGGCATGATGAAGTTACTATACACTGCAGCTATAAAACTTTAGAGCTGTCACCTAATGTCAAGGGCATAGAATGGAGAAAAAATGGCGTACTGCTGGACCAGAATAACAAGAAGTTCGATGTTAATAAAAGCTGTTATACAATAAAATCTCCTAAGAAAGAGAATACTGGGGAGTACTCTTGTATTGTCTTCAATGATGTTGGATCAGTACAAAAAGATGTAATGCTGGGTAATATTTCATTAATATTTTAATAATTGTTATATATGTTGACTCCATATCTACTTAAATTATAATAGTTAAAAAAGTTGTATCTTTTCAGTATTCATATTATAATATCAATTTCATGTGCATGCAAAAATCGTATGTCTTGTCTCAGAATAATATGCAAATTTAATTTTCAGATTAAGATATTTTGGGGTCAGTGGTGACCAAGCGTATAAAAATCCTTTGGTTTCACTTTCTCTGACTAATATTTTTAATGTTCCTGAATATATTTTATATGAACAAAATATTTGTCAGCTATAAACTAGGTGTCATACGAATTAACGTTTCCCATTTCCGTCATGTCATTGCAACTGATACTGTTTTTCCTGCAGATTTCCCAAGTGCTAAAATTTTAGTACATCATAAAAACGTTGAATATGGATCTACAATTAAGATTATGTCTGAAGTTGTATCAAATCCGAGAGCTGAGAAATTTGAATGGCAAAAAAGGCTAGATGGAAATCTTTTTGTTTGCATTGACATTGCAAAACCAAACTATTTCGGCAGTAACCTAGTTCACGATACTCCAGTCCTTGTAATTCCAAAAGCCACTTTTGACGACAAAGGACATTATCGTCTTGCCATTTGGAATAAGTTTGGAGAAAATGTTAGCAACATAATTGAACTTAAAATAACAGGAAGTATGTTCTTAGTTATTTGAATAATATATATATATATATATATATATATATATATATATATATATATATATATATATATGTGTGTGTGTGTGTGTGTGTGTGTGTGTGTGTGTGTGTGTGTGTGTGTGTGTGTGAAAAATCACAACACCGAAATAAACTCAACTAGTTTCACTATCAACCATCATGAGTTTCCTATATATATATATCAGGTCGTCCAAATATCACAACTAGTCAGATGTCGAACATCGAAGAACAGTCAGAAACTTTGTGTGGTAACGTGTTTCTGTTTCCCGATTCACCTCCGATTCAGGATGCGTATTGGACTAAAGACGGAAAGAAGATAGATATTGAAGGAAGTGGGGGGCGAATATCATTTGATTTTAGAAATAAAAAATTGATCATAAAAGAAGTCGGCGAAGAAGATGCTGGCAATTACAAACTTACAGCTACCAACTCAATCGGGTCAACTACAAGTGACGCCATTGTTCTAGGTATATCATTAGAATTTATATAATTCTGCTTTAAAAATATACCTTAATAGTTAAAACAGTTTATTATCTCTCAACACAATCAGTAAATAAAATACTGAGTTATATCTGGTACACAGAGTTTACTACGAACATTAATAATGTGAAATATGGGATATTGCAAAGAGTCCCCAGTAAAATTGTTAACACATTTTTTGCAAATTTTTACGGTTATAATGAATTCGGTTATAAGAATTTACGTATATAGAGACCTGATTTTGAGTCACGTACTGGTGAAAAATGACGGAATTTAACACTTTTATACCGTTTTTTAGGGTTTAAAAACAACCATGCACTGCTGTTGAACACAAAAGTTTGAATGACTTTTTTCACATAACCGATGTTGAATGTACATATTGATATAATTTTAAAATTATTGCAATGGCCCCCAGTACAGAATAAAAGAGGAGTAATATAAATAATTACATATTCATTACAAGGTCGCCCTTGGATTTCTATTGAAAGGACTGAAAATAAAGAAAATGGAAGCCAAACATTTACGGCAACAATTAAATCAGTACCAACACCTTTCGAAATTCGCTGGGATAAAAAAGGCATGTGTGACGATAGGTTTCAGCCAATTGATGTAAGTGATGAGGAATACAAAGGGACCACAAATTCTCTTCCTCATCCAGTGCTAGTTTTGAAACAAAAAAGTCAGCTTGAAAATAACAGCTACCAAATAACTGTTAAAAATTTTGTGGGAAGCACTGTGTTTTCAGGTAAAACAATATTCTATGTACAATTTTGCTTAAATATTCGAATACTATACCTTTACAAAAAAAATAATTTATTTTGTTTTCCTTTTTCTAGAGTTAGAAAAAGAAGAAGTTTGCATAAAAGAAGGTATAAAATATAATAGCAAAATTGCTTTTAAAAGAAAATTGGTATTTCTTTACAAAGGAAAAATCTAATTTAAAGTAATTTTAATAATATGTTTTTTTTAGTGTGTTGACATTAGTGAAAAAATGATTAGTTAAGGGTGCTTCTTTACATATCAGTAAATCTGTCACTGGAAGTCATTATTGAAAAAAAATGATTAGGTTAAGGTGCTTCTTTACATATCTGTCACTGGAAGTAATTCATTCCTTGTCTTTTTCAAATTAAATTCTGAACTAACAGAAAAACACAATAAATGTTGTTATGGATCAAACAAAAACGTAGGAAGTCCCAGGGGCGGATACGGAATTTGAAGTTAAAGTGGGTGCCGGTTTTGGACGGGGGACCTGGGCAGCCTTTTAATTTGGGGGGGGGGGGGGGGCAGGGGTACGAATTACTGTAAATTACAACACTACCTTGTAGAACCAATTACTTTAAGTATGGTGACTGGTCACATTTGACTCAAGGAGAGGTTAATTAAAAATGGAATTTTTCATACTACACCGTTGAAATCAGTTTAATGTAGAGAAATTCCACGAGTTTCCAAAGCCTTTGTAATAAAATTCATAAATTGTAAATTCTTTCGCTAGAAGGAGTGTAATTTAACTTTATTTTAAATGACATTAGTAGTGGGGGCGCGCGCCAGTTGTGCCCCCTCTTAATTTGCCACTTGGCTAGTGTCCTCATTGAACAATTAACGAAAGTATGTGTGGGTTAGTGTACAACCAATGGCAAAAATAATAAAATAAATCCCCTTCCTCTCCATAATAGCAACCTTTGATATATGTTAAAGCCTCAAACATTTGACTTACACATGGAAGCAGGGTGTGTCTGAAAATAGGATAAATATGAATAAAGGTTTTAAAATATTCTATATTAATTGACATTTAGCAGGCAATCTTTAAAATAGTAATGATGAGCAGAAATTAGCATAATTCCTATTTTTGGACTATTTTGTTACCACCCACTTCTCTTCTGAAACCTCATATGCATTATACTAAGGTGTCTTGGTCCGTAGAACTCTTGTAAGATAGCAGCTACGGTACTTTTCCAGTCATTTTTCATTCTTAAAACCATTATATTGTAGATTTAGCAATGACATTTCCTTTGTCATTTGCCCAAGACGCAGTACGTTGTGTTCAATGTGGAAATTACGCACACTTTTACTGTAAGCAATGTAGCTTAACAATGTGCTGGAATTGTACATCTAACCATTTTGAAAAAAATAAATCATGCAAATCTGGAATCGACTCCAAAAAAATATTTAAACAGTCATTTCCTGAATGTAACAAACATGTTAAAAATACATGCGAGTTGTATTGTAAAGATTGCACCACTCCGATTTGTTCCACATGTGTAACTGGTGATCACAGAAAACATAATTGCACATCACTTGAGGATTTTATTGAAGAAAAGAAAGAAAACATAGCCAAAGAAGTTCAGGAAATACATTCTACCATACTGCCTGCGTTAAAGGAGCAAACATCGAGTGTTAACGAAGATAATTACAATGACACAATTCAGGCAATTTCTTCTCATGAAGATTCACTTTGTAAAGCTGTGCGGGAAGTTGGTAGTAAACTAAAGAGCCAACTATGCCACCATAGAGAAGAAAATATTGCAAAAACGTCCAAGAACGTTAAAAAAGAAAAAGAGATTTTACAATTTATTAAAGCAACTACGTTGCTACTAGATGGAAATGATCCAAGAGAGATCTTAAAATACAAAGGAATATGTCAGGTGGATACGCGTCCTTTTATCGTCGATAGAAATACGCCTGTTTTTAAAGGAAAAGGTATAGAACAGGAAGAAATTATATCACTGTTTGGTACACTTGCTGATAGCAAAGACAACGTACGTATTTTGTTTATTCAGTGTTCATGTAACCATTTAAAAAAATCTAAATTTAAATCACTTTGAAGGTTGTTGCGAAAGTTTGCTCGTGATTATAACCCTTGCGAAAAATAAAGACGGAAATTCATTTTTATTTTCATGAAACTTACCAAACATGAATGTTAATGAAACATTCTATTATGGTTCTATATCATCTAATATCGTAAAAAAAATACTGCTTGATATGAGAATTCATTACAAAAAAATTATAATAACTTTTCTGGAAGGCGTTAATTTAGATATCACTTTTCATAAAATGGAATTCAATTTTTCTATCGTCAATTTTCCTTTTTATGTAGCAATTAACCTTTACCACCTGCATATGGAGTTGTTTTTTTTCTTAACCGATTTGATACGCAAAGGGCATGCTCTACGTATAATCAATTTCTAAGACAAGGCAAGCATTTGTCAAACAAGTTCATAAAACAAGACTATCAACGGTATCGATTTAAGTCATCATTTTGTAAGTTCTATGGCCGATACAAACACCTTGACTGACGTTTATCATACTAACAATTAGGTCATTTATATTCACTGAATTTCCTGGATTTTTTCTACATACTACAAAGAGCACATGGAGGGTATCACTCCTCCATTGACTTAGATTTTGAATACTGCTCGTTATAACCACATTTTATTGAACAAGTTCGAACTTAAAATCACACTTTTAATCATCAATACGTCTTGTTGTCAATGCACCGGTATTAGGGTTGGGGTCAATTACTTTGAAATGTAATTAATTACTTTCAAATACATCCAAAATTTTGTCAATTACTTGCAATTACAATTACATTGATTTTTTCAAATGTAATAAATTACTTTAAATTACTTTGACAAATGTAATTAAATACATTTCAATTACTTTTAATATATTAAGAATAAATACATATTTAAACAGAATTGAGACACACAAAACTTTTTTACGGTGATGTCTTTAAAGGTTTGTGTTCATTTTAATCATCATTAATAGACTCTGCTTTAAAGTTTTAATTTTAAAATAATATATAAACATTAGAATGGGTACTTAATACAGTGTCATTGGGTTCATGTTTGGTTCTGAACAATATTTTTATACTAAATTTTTATTCAATACATTTATTCTTGGGTATCTAGGGCTTCAGGCCTGAACAAATTAGACCTTTTCTAGAGTGTCATGTTGTATAAACACATCAAACATAATTAGACACTTATTAATTAGTGTATAAACACATGCCAATTTAAAACAGGTATGCAACCTAAACATTATTATTAAGTTTATGTCTGTCATTTTCCTGTTAACCTTATATATACCTGTACATGTATATGTATATTTGTTTATATTTATTTGCACTGATAAAATATACTGCTTTAAGCTTAAAATTAATGAAGAACTGAACTGAATATGACACCTTTTTTAACTTTTAACTTGCAAAAATTAATTGAAATGTAATTGAAAAGTAATTGAAAATACATTATATTTTTTGGAATGTATTTAAATACATTCAATTACTTGTAATTACAAATTACTTCCAATTACTTTGAAAAATTTAATTAATTACTCTCAGTTACAAATACTTCTTTCAATTACCCCATCCCTGACCGGTATGTTAAGGACGTTGTTTACTCAGGGTTTGGGTTCTCGAATTCGGATTGTTATGAAATTAAATGCTATGAGTACACAATGTTCTAAACACAAAAAGTATAAATGAAATGAATTATTATTGATATAACATTTGATAATTTTACTATATCATGGAATCGGGCTCAAACAAATTGGGGTTTTAGAAAAACAGAGGAAATTCGGACAAAGTATTTTTCACTTAAATATTTTTGTCAGTGCTATTAAAAGTTAAGATTTTAATATTTTGTAAGTCAACATAAATTTCATTTATTCTGTTGATCTATCTCACGTTTTTATTTTAATAAACGTTAAGCACACACAACAGAAACATTTAACAATGCTTAAAAACGATTTAAGATACCATGTCTCAAAGTATTGATTATTGATCTCATATAAATCTTATTCCAACGGAATAAGGTCAATATATTTAGTTTAATACATAATGTAAAAATTTTCAGTATTGTCATCGTTCATTTTTTTTAATTGAATTGAATCAAAAATGGTAAGGATTTTTAAAACTGAGAGAGACAATTCGAACTGGAAAATTTATAAAAATTGTCTATGAAAACTTAATGCTTTATATTTATTTAGTGTCACTGCCATTCGTTTACTGTATTTTATTTTAAAAGAGTTTAGCAATTTGTATTATTTTAACAATTGAGGAAATTTTTTTTCATAGTGTAATTTTATTTTAGGGATTTTTCTTAAATGTTCAAAATATATTCATTGGCCTTTAACTAACCAAATTGGTCATTGATCCATATTTTGAAAGTGAAAAAAACCCACTACAATAAAAAGTCTATAGCACACTATATATGGTTTTTTATTAACATCAGTGGAAATTTTTGTCAATCTAAATACACGGTGTCCTTAAGTTAATAAGTTGGTAGACTCACTGTAAGATTAACCTTTTTAAGAAAAGGTTGACAATAAGCAGTTACAGAAGAGAGACATTTTTCAGCATCGGAGGGGGGGGGGGGGCTGTTATGACAGCGAACTATTGTAGATTCCATGTTTCTATAAATTCACAGAACATTAAATTATATATAAAACAATGGGGATTTTTTATATTAGCAAGGGGTACTACCTGTGATTTAACACAGTTATAATTGCGTTTAGTGGGGAATCTCTGGTATTCACATTTTAATGTTAT
Source organism: Magallana angulata (assembly GCF_025612915.1). Lineage (NCBI taxonomy): Eukaryota > Metazoa > Mollusca > Bivalvia > Ostreida > Ostreidae > Magallana > Magallana angulata. The sequence continues at coordinate 72,675,779 of NC_069112.1, read as the reverse complement.
TATCAAAATTATTTGCTTAAATCTACAAAATGCTTTATGATAAGGCTAAAACAAGTGCAGGTTGTGTACCTTCCTTTTTCATTTAGATTCGCTGTATTTATCGAATATATCCCTTTTAACAAAATTACTTGATTTAAGTAAACCTAGTTTTTTTAAAAACTGAAACCATTTAGGTTTACTTTTGCAGTTACTTCTAATTGTTTTGGTTTAGGATAACTACTTCTTTTTTCATAATCATGTCATATATAATTTAGAAATAAACTTTACTTGTATTTCGGTAAAAATATTTCTCATTTCAAACAAATTTTTTCCTGTTTGCAAGAATGAAGAAATTGGGACTAAGGATTTCATGAAGCAAACCTGGTTTCATGGATTTATTCCGAAGAAAGAAGCAGAACAGCTTTTAAAGAAAAATGGAGATTTTCTTGTTAGGGAAATGATGACCACCGCAGAACAAGACCGTTACTTTATTTCCTCTTATCATAAATGTCCTTGCCATTTCAAAATCACTACTGACTATATTGTTGTAAGTGGAGTGTATATATATATATATATATATATATATATATATATATATATATATATATATATATATATATATATATATGTGTGTGTGTGTGTGTGTGTGTGTGTGTGTGTTAAATTGATTTAAGTTATTCATTCTTGCAAGCAAGCCTTTAAAAATTCATAATCTTTAATAAAAGAGCAATCGATCTGGTGAAATTAAGATCACCTTCGATTTAAGAATTTTTAATTGTTCTTTCTAAAAATAGATTTCATCCTTTTTTTCATGATAAAAACCTGTAACTGTAATAGCATTCCCCTACCTTTTAATGAGTTTTACAATAATACGATGCTGGTTTAATGATATGAAATTTTCTTTGTTTAGGGCATAGTAGGTACTGAATCCACATTGGTTGACTTGATAGACTTTTTAGTCTCTTCTGGACAACCTTTATCGAAAACCAATCCATCGACTCGACTAGATATTTGTCAAATTAAATTGGGTGAAAAAATCGAAAATGTAAGTTTTCTTTCTGTTTCGTACACTATTCATATTTTTTATTATTTTTTTCAGTTAATGAATACGATACCTCTGATTCATGTGATTTATAACAATTATTGAATATCTTTGGAGTCTTTTTTCCCCATAACATGAATGAATTTTATTATTTCAAGCATGAGCAGTTATGAGCAGTTTATATTTATCATAATATTATCAATATTCAATTTAATACATATAGAAAGTATGCTTAATGATGCTTAATGTTGGTTGTGCTTGATTCTGATTACTATTGTACATATATTGACCTTTTTTTGTTTATACAGGCGTTTCTTAAGGCTTTACTATTAATTTCACAGCGATGTGTATAATGTCGCTTGGCTGTACTTCATGCGATATAATGTCATCGATCTGCATTCCATTTGTATTATAACGTTAAAAGTAAATTATGTTTTAACAGGAATAAAACCGCGCTTGTTTATTTTACATGTATGCTATTTTAGTATTGTTCCTACCGATTTCATTCATATCAACATTCATGATCAACTACTGTGGAATCATTAAAATTCATGGGGCCAATTTTCTTGGATTGTTGAACTTTTATAGCTTCGTAGGGACGTATATTTGTGCATTTTCCAATACTTACTAAAGCGATTATGACTTTATAACTCTTACTTATTACTCCGTAGAAGATGCATATTCGTGGACGGAAGGTACCCATGACTTTTTAAGAAAGTTTAGCCACCACGGAATCTAGTCATTCCACAATAATCAGCAGATTTAAAGTTTTGTATTAAGTAAACAAATGAATGAAAAAATGTAATACATGTTTAACAGCTTGGTGCAAATGAAAGATCAATGCAGTTTTGAAAAATAAGCTACGTACAATTGGTAGAGAATATAAATACCTATGTTAATTATGCTTGGGAAAACTACAGATTTAATACATTTTTATGTAAATTGCTTTTGATTAGTAAACAATGTGTCTCATTTTGATGATTTAACAAAATGTTTTAACAATACATTTTTAAGCGAAAAATATATGTGAAGCCGAAGGAAGCACTCCAAAGTATAATACACTAGATGACATCCCGCGAAATCTACACTTTACACATTAATGACATTGATTAAGTGTTGAACCGTATACTTGTTTTTCCATTTTCGTAAATACGTTGTCCGAAATTTTCTTAACTGATTTCTTAACATATGTATTCTGAAATTGACAAAAATATATAAAAAAGCCCCCAAAATTAGTAGCTTAATATTATGTGGAGGGATAAAAAGTCTAAACCCTATTGGATTATAGATAGTTTAATGGCAAAATGTCTTAATTTATAAGTATAGGTAGTAAAAATATTTATGATTTAATGTTATTATTCATCTACGCCAACGCGATTTAATAATATCATTTGCAATGTTGGAATATGCACTTTACATAACCACGTAGTACATACGACCTCGCCAGAAATGCATCATTTATGACGTTGAAACATAGTTTTCAATATAGCTAAAATATTTTAAGAAAAACGTCTGGTCAATTATCGTTCCGTTGATTAAAAAGGAAATACTGTTTTTCAGCCACATTTAAGCTCCTAAACATTGCCGCGTAGAGAATAATTGAACTTTTCTAAATTCTATTTTGATACACAGATCAGTGCTGGTGATATACTGTCTGGAACGTTTGGAACCCAGAATGTATTAGTGTGCATCAATGATGATCATGAAATTCGATTATTCAAGAATATTTATATTTTACGCATTTTTAATCATCCCAATATTGTTAAAATGGAAGGATATTCGTCGGTGCAGAAACCAGTTCATCTTGTGTTAGAAAATATGGCTGGTATTTATTCAACATACGATTTTTCTATTTTATATCTTATTTGATATTCAATAAATATTAATCTCTTATCTATAGCTTTTATAAGAAAAAAGATAAACAGTTCATTGCCACCAGCATTGTTTAATAGCAATATTCTTATTGTACATTTTTTATCAGGAGGATCATTGTTGACATATTTGCGGAGCAATGATGTGTCGCTTTCAACCAAGAAACGAACAAGGATGTGTCATAATGTTGCCACAGCAATGGAATATTTACATCGTAACAAATTTATCCATGGGTATAGTTCATGAAGTGCAGAAAATACATATTAAAAATAGCATAAAATGTTAACATTTACAGATAGGTGATAAAATATGTGAAATGAAAAGTTTTAGATATATAAATAAAATACAAATATAAATGAATGATATTGAGTTTATACACATCAGTTGATTGACACTATGTATGTTACTACAACATTTTGATAATGCTTTAACTGCGTGTTGGTACTCATAGAGATGTTGCAGCCAGAAACTGTTTAGTATCTGAGAGTGGTATTGTCAAGGTCTATGATTTCTGGATGACAAAAAACGAAACAGATCATAGAAAACAGAATCCAATAGACAGGGAGTTACATATAAAGTGGACAGCACCAGAGACACTTGAATTTGGTAATTTAAAAAATATCAAAGTAATGAATTTATCATTTTATTTTAAAATCAACGATAAATTATTTCGCATGTCCAATAGTGTCTTAGCATTATTACTCACATTTCCATTCTAAAATGAATTCTGAGGCTTTACTCAATTCTTTTTTGAGCTATGCATGTAGATAGGGAAAAAACCTACATATGAATCGCGTGTTGAGTAATATCGGGGAAAAACAGAATTAACGCTATCAAAGTGTTCATTGCATTTTGTATGTGATCGAAATATTCTGGAAAATTGTACCCAAGAAATTTTAGACAAACAAATGAAAATAAAGTTTATTTTACGCCCGTTCTGTTTTTTTCTTAGACTGAATAGTCTTCCCTTTATTCCAAAACGTTTCGCTTTGGAAATCAATAAAGTGAACTAGTCTTATTCAACTCTGGCGTAAGAATAGATGCAACTACAAATAAATCTTAATTGTTCCTACTCTTTTAAAGTCTAACTATTTGAAGGTATTCATAGATAAGTTTCTTAGAAAACAATGCCTCTGTATAAATCTTATCGAACTTATTAATTACTGAGTGTTCTCAGCAGTGGTTGTTTGTGCGTGGATTCAAACACTGTTTCTATTCAGTTTCTCTAAATTAAAATCAACTGACAAATATTAACAAAAGACAGCGATAGTTAAAAATAATATATTTTGTTAGTATGAAATAACACAACTACCAGGTTTTTTTTCACATTTCTTTTGATTTTGACGTAAACTTGCTAAGAGTGTGTTAGCTCGTATTAGCTCATCACAAATATTTTTAAAAAAAATTGATATATTAGTTTGGGTTTAATATTTTATCAGTTAGCTCAAAAATAATACATTTCTGCATTACAAAATAAGAATATGATATTGTATTGTAAAAAAGATTCCAAAAATAAATTGACTTCCTTTTTTTTTTCTTTTTACAGGAAAAATCATTTCTTCGAGTGATGTTTGGGGCTTTGGTATCTTGATGTGGGAGATTTTTTCGTCTGGGAAAAGTCCTTACCCTCATTTTACTGATAAAGAAACTAAGGAAAAAGTAGTAAAAGGTAAATAATTCATTATAAAAAGAAATAGAACCATTGGCAACCTAAAAATGTTTTAAACAATTTATTTTCTAATGCAGGATACAGAATGGAATCTCCTGAAAATACGCCAAAGCTCTGCTACAATTTGATGCAAAAGTGCTGGGAAAAACATGCGAAAAGGCCATCCTTTAAGGATATTGCTGAGAAGCTTCAAACTTTAGTTAAAAAACAAAAGTAATCTGTGGTTATCAAATATCTGTGGAATGCAGATAAGCCTATCTTGATTTAAGTAGGAGAAGTGATAATCATGAATGACGATTTCTATTTCGGTTTTTTTAATATTATGTTTTATTTATTTGTGTAATTGTGTTGGACTTCTCTGGTTTTTTCTTAATATCATTGTTAATACATAAGTGTATTGTTGCACTTGAATTTGAAATACCTTGAAAGTGTCTGTAAAGTTCAAAGGTTAACCTTTGTAAGGTTTATAGCTAATGGTTTTTTCCCTTTTATTTGTTATTTTTTTTTCATACAATGTACTATTTTGTAAGTCAATGCCTATTTTGTTTATTTATTTAGAAATAGCATTTAATTGTATTTCAACTATTTGTTTCTGTAATTAAGTTTCGATACAGGTGACACGGAATCAGAAGCGTCATTTACATTTGTATAGGGTCCTGATTATGATATATGACTGAAAGGCAGAATGAAAGGGTGTATGAGAGAGAGGGATAGAGAGAGCGAGAGAGAGAGAGAGAGAGAGAGAGAGAGAGAACATTGTTCACTAACACAAACTTACATGTAATGGTAGTGTCTTACCTGTTCCCTAACGATATACGAGCTGCTAAGATGCGTTTTGTAATGTATACATTGAAGATTTCAGTCATTTTAAAACTTTGAATAAACGTATATTGTAAAGAGGGTACACAATTGTATAAAGTACCTTACATTATTATGTTTATATAAATGTGATAAACTACAAGAAAACCAGGTTTTTTCCCATATATATATATATATATATATATATATATATATATATATATATATATATATATATATATATATGTGTGTGTGCTTAGCCATTAAAAAACCAGGTTAATTGTGTTTTTCCTCCAAATTGAGATTTTTCTTTTTGATATTGCTTTGGTGTGAATAAATAAAAATACAAAATATTAAATTAAATCTCTTTTTAAATCTATGAGCTATAGTGCTGAGAGAGATGTGTTAAGCAATTCCTTACAATGCATTGAAAAATGGAAGAAAATTCAATTGTAAAAAGGAAACAAGAGCATAGCTCGTGGCAAAGCTACGAGTAGGTCTTCCGTTTTTGCTGCAAGTTGAATATATATGTATATGATTTGGTGTCAAACGATTATATTATAATTTTAGTTCTGCTTTTGTTTTAAAATCCTGCTAAAACACGTATTTTGAAAAAGACAGGAAGAAAATGTTTTAGGAAAATTATATGTCGAACACAGTTTCTGTAATCGTTTCAAAAATTCTTTAAACAATGAGATGTTTAATGGCGAGTTAAATTTTCATAGGGTATCGAGCATTGTTATGTACAGCATGTACTCATGATTCATGTCAGGAATTGTATTTTTTTTTTAAAAACCGAACCCACCTACAAAACACTGATCGAGCGAGCCCAAAGGGAGGGGTTCATGTTTAATGACGATCAAGTCAACATGCTGGTGTAGACTTTAAATAAAGATCTATTAAAAATTGATAAATGTATATGAGGTTACAGTGAAAGAACTGAATGGGAAATATTCTCTACCTTTATAATATCAGAATTGAAAAAAAATAAATCAGTAATCTGTTTGATGGGAAGATGTGAATTGTCTAGTGACGAGACATTGTGGCTTCTGTTAACAAACCCCTATTTAAAGTGAAGTTTGATTTTATGTCTTGCTGATCAAAACCATGTAGACTTGTTGATGAGAGAAAGATATGGTCATGGCTTTATATGCTGTGGGGGATGTGTAAACTTTTACTGTAAAATTAAATGCATTGGTTAATGGTTAGAACCATTTTAACAAGATTTGGACTTTCAGTAGGACATAACTATCTTTGTCTTGCATCAAAACCAATTTAAAATGATGCGGTTTTAAGCGAAATATGCACCGATTGTGTAGTCTTTGCTCAAAAACCAGACAAATCTTGTTGATTTCAAAGACCCATGACTGAGTAGCCAACAATAACATCGACATTTGCCTGCGTTACATTGCTGTTTGACACAACTACCAAAAGTCCAAGATCTTGTAAAAATGGTTCTAAATAGATGATCATATAGCATCTAGCACTTAGTACCTCTGGCAGATAGAAAATTATAATGTGGGGGGGAGGGGCAATATATTGACTCTGTGAGATATGGTACATAAGTGCATGTTAGGGAGGCTCCATGATTATAGCAAATTAACCATCAGATCTAACTTAATAATTCTTTTAAAGCAATGTTCAAGCTATAAACTTTTATTTGATAAAGATCAATTTGAGATGCTTTTGAATTAGCTATGTAAATTTGAATACTTTCCTAATTCTTTATATAAAGTTCTTCTTTTTAGGGAGATTCATATGGTCTAAATAAAATGGCTGTGACCATTGAGCCTTCTTAATTATAATTCTTCCCTCAACGCTCACAGAGGGTGTATTTTAAGGGGCATTTTGTTTGTTATTGAATACCTGTATATTTGTTATTATTGTTACATGATTATATATAAGATACTTATAATTGTCTGTTAAATCTTTTGAAAATGAAATAAAATTTACAACCTAGACTTTTTCCTTGAATGTCGGGCAAGTAATTGTTGATGCACTGGTGTTGTTTCTTTGTTGAAATCAAAACTGTAAACCAACTTGGCGAAGACTTTATTTCGCGAATTACCCAGAGATAAAATGGTTCGAGATGACAATTTTTTGTGACCATGTTTTATCCACACTCGATATATCACAAAGCCTAGTTCACGGCAAAAAAAAATTCACAATAAAGAGGTTCTTGCGATTCTTGCGAATATTTATCGCTTGTTTGTTTACAGTATATAGTACTGCATACAGGGTAATTTTCGCCTCCTGTAATTTTCGCCCTTTATACACTTGCAAACAGCTTTGTGTCGTCTTAAATTCAACCAGATACAGTTGTGTGTGTAAACTGTAAGGAGAGATAATTTGAACCATTAAAATTCGCCCAGTCATATACAAATGTATATATTCGCTCGCTGACTATGGTTAAAAGATTGACCCTCCCCCACCCACCCATCACTGATTTATGTCCTGTATCTGGGCTGTCAATGTCTCCAGGGAACAAAAATATACACCATTCTGCACAAACCACAGTTTAGTAAAATATCCTAAAAGTTAATATGTGTTTCTCCAGACCTACCCGGTATATTATGCCAATATAAACACAGCATACAGTTAAAAACTGGCTTATATATTATTATAAATGAATGTCCTTGAACTTTAACTATAATAACCTTGACCTTTTAAGGTACAATGCAACTGCATATTAACAAACAGTCTACACATTTTACCGTTTAGGAATATTAGCAATCGCCCATCTTTTTCAAAATGAAAGCCTCAGATTTGTTGTTGATATAAAATTTATAATTTAAAAACTATTATAAGAGCTAGCACAAAAATTAATCCATGAGGAGAAATGACTAATCTGATAAACACCCTCCTTAAAATGTCAAAATATGAAAATGCTTCTGTAATAGAAGAGAAGGAAAGACCACAATTAGGCTCGAACTCGGGACCCTTCAGTTTAAAAACTAACGCTCTACCGACTGTGCTAAAGGGTTAACCAACTTTCTAGCGCTAGTATGAGCGTGGCAGTACTAAGCCTTCATATACATACTATTACACTACCATAAAATGCTTATAAAAGGATGCTGTGACGCATCGTATGCTACCTTTCTTCATACTTGTATTTTCATGTATGCCGTTATTTTATAAATAATTAGAAAATCTTAAAACATTATGTATTTTATATCATTCTCTTTTTACCGGTGTAAAGTGGTTTTAAGATTGAAATAAATGAATCTGAATCAGGTACAAGTAATTGACAAAAAATGTTGGACCTTTTTTTTTCATTTCGCATGTAATTTATCTTTGATAAATGCATAATTATATATTAAATAGTGCCTGTTTGGGAGGGTAACAGTTGAAATTGACACCTTGAGAAAACTATTGTCAACCGACGCGAAGCGGAGGTTGACAATGGTTTTTGAGGGGTGTCAATTTCAACTGTTATCCTCCCAAACAGGCACTATTTATTTTGTTATACTGAATGTCTTAATTTTTAAGAAAATTTCACTTCTTTTATATAGGAATAACATGAATTCTACAGCGAACCGTACGCGCATAATTTTCGCGCATGTAACAATTTTTAATGTTACCCGTTGCTAAGTGCGTTGCTAACGCTGAGGGTAATATAGAAAGGATTATGAACTGCGTCTTAACCAATCAGATTTCAGTATTTAAAATGAAAGTATAACAAAATATAAATAGTGCCTGTTTGGAAGGGTATCAGTTGAAATTGACACCCCAAGAAAACCACCGTCAACCGACGCGAAGCTTTTAAAGAAAACTTACTAGCTGCTTTTATGTAGAAATGATGTTAATTCTACGTCGAACGGCACGCGCATAATTCATGCGCATGTAACAATTTGTTGCGTTACCTGTTGCCTAGTCTGTTGTTAACACTGAGAGTAATAGAAATTCAAAATCAAAATATTTTATTTTTTGCACTTTAAATTTATATCCCATTTGGGCCATTTTATCACGGACGGGCTATTATATCCCATTTGGGCGATTGGTCCCAACCTGTTGATTATTAAAACTGTCATTTTGTTTTTTGTTAAAAAAAAATTCATCATTTAAACATCTATGTTTGTTGTTAATCATTTGTGACTGTCAGACCGGTTCGAATACCAGCGCCAGACAGCTCAGTTGGTGGAGCAACTGACTAGAGATTCAGGGGGCTCGGGTTCGAATCCCGGTCTGGTCCATCACTATTTCTTCCATCCCGTTACACATTTATACATTCAAGTACATCCCTGATTATTCAACACCAGATTCCAGAAACATATACATGCAAGAGCATTCAAAGGATTTATTATTTTGCAATACATCATTTATAACATTACACGCCATAACAAGTAACTGCAGAAATAATACCATGTTTTTTTCGATTGCAGAAGATTTTTCAAGCATACGTGATATATATAGATGACAGTGTTACACATTTCTCCCTAAATTAAACCATATACATTTACAAGCTGATATACCCTACTTGTATTTTGAGAATGAATTTTAAAACAATAGGATTTTGTAAAAGCTATTATGTGCCCTTGGCATATACATATACAGTAAGCATATACACCAAAGCTTCTAATTAATCACAAATGATATTGCACTTTTAATTCATAAAAAATGAATTCTTCTCATATAAATAACTCAAACAAAAATGATTAATAATATGATAAAACAAAAACATAACAAAACAATTTTTTAAAAGATAGGTGCTGATATTATGTAATAAAAAGCAAAAAAAAAAAAAAAGAACGAAAAAAAAAAATTGAAAGAATGTTGGAAAGTAAAGACCTTTGTTTCCAATCCTAGAGTAAATTTCAACTCCACATTTGGAAAAGACACATACAGTATAATACAATTCTGTTAGTTCCACTTAAAACTAAAAAGCAACATGAAGCAATATTGCTTTACATGAAACAAGACCACTTAATAAACCACTGGTACATGTAACAACATGAGTTATACAACAATCTTCTTGCATTTTTCTCTCATTAATTTTCGATGTCAAAAGTGATGGGGTTATGAGGTATCATGATGTCATTTCCTGTAGACTGGGCATGCTCACTAGCTGTTTCCTGGAGACTCTAAATGACGTCTGCAGACAGGACAGGTAGCAGACTGTAAAAGGGTCAAAGGTCACCAACACACCACAAAACGTTATATACATGTACAAAATTTAATTTTAGCATACATATGCTTTTATGATGTAAAAACATTCTGCATGACAATCTCTTTTTATGATTAAATGTCATTGAGAGTACAAAGTGTAATGTTTTCTGCACAATTTGTAGTAAATTGAAGTATAAGGAGAAAATTCATTAGCTAACCAATTAAAAATATTAATTGGTTTTGTACATTTAACTCTTTTTTAAAAAAACACTTTGTGGTTGATTTAGCATAAACTGTGCCAACCCGAATTAAACTCCTTAAATTGGGTTCCCTCTTATTTCGGAATAATACCTGTAATATCTTATTGTTTAGATTGATACAGTACTTAACCAGTACAACAACAAAAATCCTTGTATTTTAAAAAAAAAATAGTTCTACTTTAGTATTTAGATAATTTTCAAGGTAACTATAGGATAAAATGGTTTTGTCAAAACATAGATAGGTTGTTTTGTGTACCTACTGTACTTCTTACCTTGGCCAGCCAAGCTTGGATGCAGTGGAGATGAAACAAATGGTTACACGGAAGATGGGAACTGGTATCCATGACAACAAAAGAGGACAGACATATAGAGCAGGGGGCAAGGTCATCTGTAATATGAAGGTCACTTATAAATAATGTAATACATAAAATAGTGAACAATTTCTTCTAAGAGTTATGAAAAGAAAAAAATTGGTATCATATAGCTTTTTTATACATTTTATGTGTTATTACACAATTGTATACACACTATAGTCTGTCCCAAGATATTTTTGCCGCATATTTTCTTAAATTATTCGATATTTATAAATACCCCTTAATTCACATGTTCACTCAATAGTATGAAAAAATCCCAAGATTTCCCTTTTGAGATGCCCCCTCTAGCTTATCATGTTTCAATACACGGCTAAAAATAGAAAGTCTGAAGGGATTTTGCACAATCTAATTAAAATTAGACCTTTGATCCGCTCCTTACAGATCGCTACACAAAGCGATCTATCAGGAGCGGATAAAACATCTACTTTTAATTAGATTGAGATTTCCTCTCAGACTTTGCGAGTTATTCCGAGTGACTTTCGAATGGAAAAAAGATGTCAACACTCCAATTTAAATCTCCATAGGAAATCTGTTTTCGCTCCTGTGAATTTCAACGAGGGAAAAATTATAATGTATTATTGAAGTTATCTTGGAAAATTTCCCTTTCAATGATTTCAATTGCACTTCTTTCACAGGTATGTGTATTTTTATTAAAAATTGTCCAAATGTGCAGCATAAATATCTTGGGAAGGACTATAGTATCAAAATGCATGATACATACAAATTAAAATATGAGGAACTTATATAATTTCACATATTCATTTCCAAATTTTTCAGTACATCTTTTCATTTAAATGGGCATCTTAACTCTTAAATTATACTACATGTATAAAATCCCCATATACAAGGTTCTTATACTGTGAATTCCTAATTAAATGCAAAGAAATTAATATATATCATAAAATTGCAAGAAGCATCTCTCGCGGACTTTAAAACCTCGCAATTATTTTCTGATAGTCGATAACTATAGAATATATGGATAAATGTTCCGCGTTTGCGATTTTATATTCTTGCACTTTGATACAAAACAGCGGGATCGCAGAATTAAGTACTCGCGTAATATAAGAAATTTACAGTATCCTAATTAACTAACAATTATATAATAAATATTACTGTAAAGTTAACGTACTATATTTGGCTGTGTATTCTATTTAGCACTATTAGTGGGATGCGTCTACCGCTAAACCAAGTTCATCGCTAAATGCCATGCATATATGTATAGGAATAGGCACATTCAGGATTAAACTAAATCCAATCCACACCAACTTGTTCAAAAACTATTTTTTGCCAAATATGATAGACGCCAAATATACAATGTTATACGTAAACTTTACAGTACTGTATAACCATTAAAAAAAATAACACCTCTGCATAAAAAAAAAAAAAACACCTGCACACTAAATAACATTACAGATACAGTTGAACTTCGATATCTCAAACACTGATATATTGAATACAATGGATATTGCGAAGTGATCTGTAAGTCACAACCCCCCTTTTTTTAAAAGTATTTTACTCTCGATATCTTGAATACTTGAATATTTCAAAGTTTTCAAACAGTCCCATCTAGTTAAAGATAACAAAGTTTGACTATAGAATGATGTGTATGAATAGGTGATACCGATTTGCTGGTCCGTGACTGGGTTGGAAGGAAGGCTCTCAATGGTAGATACTGAGGCGGGGGGTGGAGCCTGTTCCTCCCCACCCCCAAGATTTATCTCCTGTAGCTGGGCAATCATTGTCTGCAGGAACAAAAATACATCATTCTGTACAAACCATATTTTCATAAATACTGAAAACAGTTAATATGTGTTTCTCATTTACTAAGCCCCCTTGGAGCAGACATAATATAGTATGAACATGGTAAGTTTCTGCCTCAGGTTTTTTTTTACGCCTCGCTACACTTGCAAACGGTTTCACCGCATCTTGAATTTGCCAAGACAATATTACTTTTATCAAGGTTTGTTACTGACTGACTATGGAAGTATACTGGTTTGATAAATTTCATAGACAGTTAGACATCAATTTGGGAATGGTCGTTATCTTTCATCAAAATTAAAACCTCAGGATTTGCTGCAGTATAACTTTTGATTTAAAATCTTATACAAAGTTAGTTCTATGAGAAGAAATGGCTGATCTAATAAACCCCCTCCTCTAGATGACTGCCTTATCACTGATACCTCAAACATGGCCTCCAGCTGGTGTGAGTCCAGTGGAGGCAGCAGGCTGATCTGATAAACCCCCTCCTCAATGTCATCATCCTCTGGTTCAGAGGTCACAGAGCCAACAGGGATTCTGTAAATTGAGATATTCAATTAGTTGGAAAAAAGGGGGATTCACTGATAATAATATAGATGTAATTAACACAAAATGAATTAAAATTGCAAGGAAGATTGCTTTCATTTTTGCATGTATTAAAAAAGTTAAAGCTGCTCATAAGGGCAGGAATGCTCAAAAAGATGAATTTGTTATCTAAAATTATGTGGAAAGTCACGCCTTCATTCATTTATGGTATTTTGTTTTAATTTTAGGAAGAGTGCAAATAAATTTTAGAACTTGTTCTACTAAATTGTGTAAAATATACAATGAAATCAGAAATATTTCAATGCAGTGTATTTAAGCCCTTACACTAACCTTTCAGGACTAGAGTTATCTTCCCTTCCAGAGCTCTCCAGTCTGTCAGCAGTCTGCCAATCAAGGTCAAGGACATTGTCATGGTGACCTTGACCTGAGCCAACACAGTGCCCGCAATCACACTCAAACTCGTCGTCAGCCTGACAGCTGTCTGAGCTCAGACTCGAAAATAGGTCAGGGACCGTCTCAGAGGAGTCATCACTGGAAATCTAAAAATAGAAAACAAATGAATCTGTTGAGTTTCAGGGACCATGTCAAAAGCATTATTACTCATTAGACAAAGTATTTGAAATTTAGTATGAATCCTTTAGATTTTACTGAATGTAGTTAAGATGAATCTTATATATATAGTCAGCAGTAATAAGATCCTGCATGTATTTTGATGAATTATTTTTTACAAAATCCAATTACTGATTTTTTGTTTCATATTTACAATAAATATACCATACTTAGCAAATTTGTATGATTTAAGGAAGAAAGATTTTTCAACAAATAAGAATATATTTTATTTTATATCTAGTTCGTTCTGTATTTATTAAATGTTTTTCAGCAAGAAATTTGACAGAGAAATGCCGCTTCTACAGTATTATAATACATGAATACACAACCAAATGTTAAGCATTAACAGTATTTAAGAGGACTGGATAATTAAAGCCATTTCTAGGCTATATTAATCTTCTTAAGATGAAGAACTCAGTCAAATTATATCTGAAAATCTAAAGATCAGGTGGTTAATTTTGTCGACCACCCAGCCTCCTTAAAACTCTTTTGGTTTTAATATTTATACAAACCTCATCTTCTGCCTTATTAAGTTCATGTTCAATGAAGCTGATATTCTCTTCTTGCTCCACGAGGCAGTTGACAGCAGCCTCTAAATCAGGGTCATTGTCAGAACACGCGGCGAGTCCACTGTCCAACCCAGCACCGCCCTCCACAAACTGATACCACACATCACTGTCACTGCCGCATGATTTACCACTATTGTCCTGTAAACATGGAAAAAATATCATTGATTCTCTTTTATAATACTGAATATAGGGTTATTTTTTGCCCCGTGTAATTTTCCACCTTCAATTTGCAAACAGTTTCGTCCCGTCTTAAATTTGCCCATGTATGCAGACACAGTTGTGTTTAAAGGGAGATAATTTGAGGCACTGGAATATGCCCAGTCTTAAATTTGCCTGCTGGCAACAAGGGCGAAAAGGGTGAAAATAAAACTGGGGCGAATATTTCCCTGTATACAGTAGAATAGGACAAAGTCCACAAATAGGCTAAAATCCATACTCTTTAGTTAAAAAACCAACGCACTACCAACTGAGCTACAAGGTTAACCCACTTGCTAGGGTTAGTAGGAGTATGGAAGTACTGAACCTTTATTACACACACTAATCCACCAGTTTAGATCAAATTTGTTAAATATCTTATATGTTACTGCACACTTTGTTTGAAAATAATTAAATTTTACAATTAAATCTCAATCAATTAAGCTTATCGGTTTTAGCATTTACAAACACACCTTATTTTCTTCATCAAGATGATCAAGATTCAAATGTTCCAGGAAGTTGTATTTCCCAACATCCTCCGCTAGGCGATTCACTGCCGCCTCAATGTCCTCATCATTGTCGGAAAGGACAACGCCCTCCACACAATGCCACATATCATTGCCACCACGATTTTCATGACAAGATTCCTCATGATTACCCTCAACACTTGGCTCCCTTGAGGAGCAAACAGCGCCCTCCACACAATCATGCCATATATCATTGTCGCCATGATTTATATCACTAGATTCATCATGATTGTCCGTGACACATGAGCATGATTCATCATGACCCATATCATGACGGTCACATGATCTCTGGTTGCTGTTCCTTATACCTCCCTGCTGTACAGAGCAACCTCCACAAAAACCCATCCTCTTATCTTGTTCTGAATATTTCAAATCTTTGGCTGCAGTTTGTGAATGACTCTCAGAATCTTTCTGACGACACGTTACATTTTTCACAGCTGGAAGAGAAGAGCTAGCCCTGTCTTGAGTGGCTGATTGGAATGGCAAAGGGGTCTGTTTACTCAGGTTGTCATGACAACGAGGAGGTAATTGTTGAGTCTGAGGTCGTGGGATTTCTGGGAGATCGTACCGTTCACTACTGCTGTCCGAGTCACTCGGCTCATTCCGTAGGTCCCTGGTTTGTGGAGCGCACTCAGTGACACAATTCGTACCTGAAAGAATTCAGATCCTAATCATGAAAAATGAGCGTAACATCTTATGATCATATGAGATATGACAAAATATAAGTGGTTATAATGAAGTCTTACAACATGCAAAGTATTGAAAGAATAGTTTCACAGAGTGAATTACACCAGCTAAACACTGTAGATAGTTTTAGGGTTCTCTTTTAACAAGGTGATGAATGGTAATGTTTAACTTATAAAAACTCAAAACATTTTCAACTTTTTTTTTCATTTCAAATATGTCTGCTGATGAATACTGCAAATATAAATTAAAATCCAAACCTCTAACCTGAGCAGAGGATCAAAGAGACAATATCAGAATATGTTTCCAATCATTAAATAATTTACTATTTCTGTTTTGGATGGAATTAATAACAAAAAAACACAAAATCGCAACCTCCCCGGTCCCGTAGATTTTTAGAGCAAATTGAAGAGAGAAGGACAGAGAGACAGAGAGAATTGTGATGCCGTTGTGCCACAATAAAAATATTTTCAACTGGGAGAAGGCGGTCTAAGTTATGAAACTTGTGCCCAATCCCAATTGTATTTTTGTACAATAAAATATTTTCAAATCACAACGGTTGTGGTCTACAACCGATTTGAAAATATTTTTATTGTATAGAAATACAATTGGGATTGGGCACAAGGTTCATAACTTAGAACGCCTTCTCCCAGTTTTCTCTCGTCTACAATTAAACTAATGATCTTGATGGGGTTTATAAGTGTAAAATAATAATTTGCTTTATCATTTATAGCGGTATATCACTGGTAAAGGAATGAAGCAAGCAGCCTAAACAGATGGCATTATACCAATAGTGTGTACAGTACAATGGAAATAAATGTATGAAAAAGCCTAGTTAGCCTACATAAATTGCATTTAACCCTAGTGTAATGTGGAATCATTTTTATTGGTGGAGGTCAATGTTTGTGGATAGCCAAAATTTTCCTGGTGCATGGGGACATTATTTCATTGGTAGCAAGTTTGGGATAATTTTGATAAATATTAAACAAATTCTTGTTAATTGGGGATGTAATTTTGTGGGCAAGGGTTACCCACGAAAGGCATGAACATTGGTCCCCCACCACGAACAATGATGATTCCACAGTATTCAATACCTATGTCCCTGGGTTCTGAATGACAGCGTAGTCTGTTTAATAGACTGGATCTCAGTCGGTCTGACAAGAACGGAATGGCATAGTGTAGCCCCGACATAAAGTCACATGTCTGACTGGTACCCTGAACTTGACTGGCTCCCGGCCCTGAATTATCCTGGTTCACTGCAGTCTCTCCTGATTTTCGATTTGGCTTCTGGTTCTTTGGGTCCCTACGATTTTTTTGTAAGCTGGAATATCGCAGACTATTTTCTCGAGAATTGTTACCATATTTAGAATTGCACAGACCATTTAAAAGGGAAGATAACTCTGGATGCTCTGCTTGAGTTCCCTCCCCTTCCTCTTCCTCATCTTCTCCATGCTCCTTGTCATACTCACAAGCTTCGGAGGAAGAGCAAGGAATTGTGGGAGTTTTCTTGGATTTCCCTTTTGAATATTTTGATCCACTCCAGGACTTTCTCCTGAGCCCTTCCCTTGTGTGGCTGCTTTTACAATGACATTCACCAGAATCTGAATCACAAGCAGGCGACTGAACTCTATTAATTTCACTTTTCTTTATTTTTCCGGAAAATGGTGGATGTGTTTTACCATCCTCATCACCCTCTTCTCTTGTGTTATCCTCCATTGCTCATTAAACTTGACGCCTGGAACATCTGACGTTCTATCTGAGATCATTGCCATTAGCTGTAATGACATGTTTAGATGTAAATCACATTCAATGAGCTTTAACTCCGCAGTAGACATTACGTTTCTATAGAACAAATTCGGAAAAGAAAAAAAAATTTTCCTTCTGTAGCACAGCCTTGATTGGTTAAATTTTAGGATGGAAAATTCCCTATTTTTTCTTATTCAAAATCAATTTGCCTGATGATAATAAATGGTTCTATCATTGAAAAAACAGGGTGATAAAATCAATACTTACTTGGATGTTCAGAAACTGTTGACATTTTTCCCTGTAATTCCGAGCCCGATTAAAAAAAATGGATGCTAGCATTTGACCTCATGGGCTGGAATGATTTTCATTAAAATTAATCTAAACGACACAAAACGATTTATTTTCTTTGTTTTTATTATCTATAATTTTTATTATTTTTTAAATATATATATTTTTATTTTATTTATTTTTTTTTTTTGAGTGTTTGGTTTTTTTTTTTTTGGGGGGGGGGGGTGACCAAATACATGTATATGGAGGATGGAGGAACTGTGAAACAGCTTATTTCAAATTACATAATCGGAAATTTAAGATATCTCAGCGCTTATGAGCGCTTAATTACTATACTGTACATCTATACATTTCAGATTCATTTTAAAATTTGCCTTTTAACCAGAGTCACATTTTTCGCAGAGCTATAGGAATATGTACATGTACATTGACCTCCCGCCCCCTCATCCACCATTTTTTTACCTGTTTCCTTTTCTTTTTTTCTCTACCATTTTTCTTCCTTGTTTATTGGTGTGGAACCGATGATTAATTTCTTTCTTTTTCTTTTTTGAAGTGTAGATCATTTGACAATAAATGGAACATCAGCCGAAATATAGATTATGGATGAAATCCAGGAATTATACCCCCACCCCCACCCCCATGGAAAAAAAGGAATGGAGAGGGAAAGGGGTGGACATATTTAGGTGACTGTGTATCTATATGAAACTTGTTGGGTGTCTATAAATCGCGGAGGTTTACCTATCGTTATTTTATTTGAAATTTGATTTCATATTGTCCGTTTGAAGTTGATAAAATGAATATTAACTACATGTATGTTGAAACATGTGAATAGATATCGGTTATTATCAATAGCGTTCGTTGTCTTACCAGTATATTGGTTGACGTATAGCTAGTAAATGGAAGTTATAAAGGACTCGCCCTTATAGTAAACCCTGTCTATATACAGAGACATCAAGCATACTGCAATTTATTATCATGCATCGATTTTATAAACAAACTAAAAAAACCAAATAAGTTGACTTCCTATCATCCTTACATGTACATGTATATACATGTAGACAGCAAATGAAGTTAACATCCACATACTACCCTGCGGTTACGTAACTTGTTAGTTCAATTTTTTTTATTTGACTCCCGATACTCAGAAAATATATGTACACATATGCATGCAGCTTTATCAGTCTAAACATTACACAGTCATATTAATAAGTGTTACAATAAATAGCTCAATCAGTCAGTATGCAAAGTCAGTTAATCTAATTATAGAACGATCAAAATCAATTAATCAATCAATCAATCAACAAAACGATCAGTCAGATCAATGAATTGTTAATTGATACTTTGGTTTTTTTGAGAGGTTGAAATAGAATAAGATAAAATCGGTGGCATGTTTGAAAACCCACAGCAACCATGTTAAATATAAAAATACTGAATAAGCAATGGCATTAATTATTGCTTTTATTTTTCATTTCAGACTGGTATATGTAATATTATGTATCTTTTCAGACCGAAACTCTAAAATACCAAATACGCTATATACTTTTTGTACACATGCATGCACATGTTTATATACTAATATTTACATGAATATATTAATACATCCAAAATTTAGCAATCTGGATCAATGATGTTAGAACAGATATAAATACATACAAAATAATTCGTATTATTCACATGAGAAACTAATAATATATTTTATGTCCTCGTATAGAAACAATGCAATAGATACATGAGCTACAGTGTAAGTCTCTTTGCAGTCACGAAAACGGTTTGCGGAAATTCTAACGGGCAGGTTTGAATTTTATGTTGATACCCGGAAGTGTGGAAGTGATACATGTAGCCACGTCCATCAGGCTCGGTATGTTTCATCAAAGAGAATGTAATCAGGCTGATCGATCATCCGATACTTCAGCAGTGATTGATTCACTATTCGCTGCTATTCATAATGGTTTGCTCATTTTGATCATTCATTTGGTCAACTTTTTAATTTCTCCATTTGATTATACCATTTTGTTGATCCATTTCGATCTGTTAATTTTTTAATAAGAATATATTGCCTTATACATGTATTCCCATTTTAGTCTATCAACTTTTGTCCATTTTTTTGTCAATTTCACAAAGTTATACAATGTACATTAAATATCCTTTTTTGTACACTATGTCTATTTTGACTATTTAGTTCATCTTGTTAGTCTAGTTTTTGTTATACATGTCACTTTTCCATTTGCACATTTTCATATGTTGTCCATATTGTCTCTTTGCACTCCATCAATATTATTTCGTCTTTTGGACGATCGTCTGCAGTTTCTTCACTATCTCCTCAAAGTTCCCCCGTTTGGTTGGATTCTCCTCCCAACACTTCAGCATCAGGCTGTAGCAGGACTTTGGCGTGTCATCCGGGGATTTCATTCTGTACCCTATAATGGTATTTGGTAAATTGTAAAAAAAAAAACCCACATACATGTATGTTAACTTTGTAAACAGATATATAATTTGCTTTTTTAAATCTAAAGTTAAAAATAATTACCTGAAAAGATATTACAGTTTTTATCTTTAGATTAAAAATTGGTGAAGAAGATGCATATGTGTGTTTGCACGTGCATTTTTGAAAGTCTTTTTAAACACGTGCATGCGGACTAACGATTTCAGAGATAACAGTAACTTTAACTTCCTCCGCCATAATTACGTATAGCAATACATTGGACGAACGCTACTCAAGGAGGCTGGATGGTCAAAAAAATTAAGCATCAAAACTGTCTTCAACTATGACATATGATATTTTTTGCCATAAGGCTAACATCTAGTAAGGGAAAAAAAATCAAATATTATAACTTTAAAGCTGCTTGGTCCGATTTTATATCAAATTTTATACACGCTTTTAAACGATGGTTATGCTAAGTATATGTATAATAATAGACATTGCAGTAGTTTTCCCAGTCAATTAAGCCAAATTACAATGAAGAAAAATGCATATACATACAAAATTTGCTAGCAAAACAAACGACATAAAAGGGTAACGCGTTATTTCGCCTCATGTTAAATTTCACCTCTGACGAGGAGACGGGTATGGTTGTATTACGACTTTGTCATCGCTTTCAATAAAGGTCGAAATGATCAGAGAAATTACAAATAAACATGTGTACGTTTTGTTCGCTAATATTTCTGAAGTTTGCTTTCTTTACAATTGATGCATAGCATGCGGGTTGAATGACCTCAATCATTCGGGGGACGAAACCAAACGGTTTCTTTTTCTAAACATTCCCGTGATGAATTTTGGTTTGTTTTTTTCGTTTGCCCAGAAAGAAATTATTTTTACTTACTTTGAATATTTCTAACTTTGAAAGGAGACTGATTCTGCTGGTGTAAATAGGAGAAAGTCCAGAACTTTCTTTCTAAGATAAATGGTTTGTATGGAAAAAAAATTGATACTGTAATAACAAATAAATCGGACCAAGCAGCTTTAAAATTTGATCATCTAATTCCTTCTATACACAGAACTCTTCTTTTTAAGGAGATTAAAATACCCTAAAAATGGCCACGACCATCGAGCTCTCATAAAAGTTTCAGAGTCGTGGCTTTTAAAGGTTTCATTTTTTCTTCTGTCTTCATGGTATATAGTATATTTATAATGGTTATGGAATTTTTTACCTTTAGGAACTTGTTCTGTTGTTTCTTTATTGCTTAAACCGGGATAAGGCAAAAGCCCGGATGAAAATGTCTCCCACATTAGGATACCAAAACTCCAGACGTCACTCGAAAGTGTGTAGCTTCCTGACAAAACATCCTTTATTTATTGAACAATACCAGAGAGCCATTGAACTAACCACTGTTCACCCTTTTCTGTTCTCTACCACATTACTATATAGATAAAGTAATAAGATGTTTGATTTTCAAATTATTTTTCCTTCATTCCTTGCAATGAATTTATAAAATTATACAATGGACATGAAACATGTTAATTTTTTTGTCGAAACAAGATTACGCCACATCTCTCTCTCTCTCTCTCTCTCTCTCTCTCTCTCTCTCTCTCTCTCTCTCTCTCTTACCTGAGAGAAGAGCCTCTGGTGCGGTCCACACTTGATGGGTATCTGTCTTCCTATTTTGTCCTGTATTTGATACGCCTCCCCCTTCTCTGTCATCCAGAAATCATAGATCTTGACAACACCGCCATCACTGACCAAACAGTTTCGGGCTGCAACATCTCTAAGGAATACCGGTAAATAAACAAATAAAACACAATACTATTTACATTCTTTCTTTCTCGCAATATTTCAAGATATAGGAATATCAAACAACATCTCTTTATATACGAAATTGGGATAACACTTCATTTGAAAAATGTTTAAAAAATAAAAAGGGGACATTTTAGAACTGTAATTATCTTCTGATTGAGGCATTACTCAATCCCACTGCTTAGGTAAGAGATAATTATTAACATGTAAATAAGATTGCATCCTGCTAACTTCGACATTCGAAGGCTTAACAAATGTTTCACCAAAGATGTTTATTGACTCATAGGTAACAAAGAGTAATGTTGATTTACTTATGAGCGTTGCTTTACCATGGGAATTTCTCACCTATGGATAAACTTGTCTTTGTGTAAGTAGGCCATACCCCTGGCGACATCTCGACACATTTCTGTCCGTTTCCTGTTTGTAAGTGATATTCCATTACCTCTCAGGTACGTCAGCAATGGTCCTCCTTCAATAACAGCAATTATCACCTAATCAAAGGGATTTTGTTGTTTTATTACAAATTAATTATTTTCGTCTATTTGTATGTGTATTCAGGTTTGAAAGTGATCTATTGAACTGCCGGTCAATAGACTGCAATCTATTAGAACGCCGGTCAATAGACTGCGATCTATTTGACTGGCAACGTATTTAAGAAAATGTGGAATGCTACAAGATTAAAAGATAACTCTATTATGTTTATTTTACTATTGTTCTTAAAATTTATCGTTTAGGTTATCTCGGTACTGATTAACAATGACCTGAATGCATTATGGTATGAACACCTTCTTTAACTTACAATTGTGAACACAAAACAATAAAAACGGAATTAGGTAATAAAACAATTTTTAATGCCTGAACAGTCAATATACCCAATTTTTTCCCCTTGGTACAGGGAACAGCTCGGCCGTTGACCTCGGGCAATAGACCACACTGAGCTGTTCCCTGCCGTTGGCCTCGGGCAATAGACCACACTGAGCTGTTCCCTCCCGTTGGCCTCGGGCAATAGACCACACTGAGCTGTTCCCTGCCGTTGGCCTCGGGCAATAGACCACACTGAGCTGTTCCCTGCACCTCGGGAAAAGTATTTGGGTCTATCGACTACTCAAGCATTACATAATTGTATAATATGAACCAATAGAACAATAAACAACCTTAAGTCCCTATGAAGGGCTATTACTTTAAGATTAGAGTCCATAATTACCTTATAAAGTGCTATTACTTTGAGGTCCTAATCAACATTGAACGTATGACAGGTTGTTTCTTAAATGCTTTAGTCCATATTGCCCTTATGCAGTTTATTACTTCGAGGTTAAATAGTCCAAAAATTGCCTTTCAGGTCAAATTATGAAGTTACCTTAAGCTTTGTTACCTTTAGGTTATAGTCCACATTAACCATGTGAAATGTGATTACTTTGAGGTTATAGTCAATATTGCCCTTATAAAGTGTTACTAGTTTGTGGTTTTAGTAAATATTGCCATCATAAAGTGTGATTACTTTGAGGTTTTAGTAAGTTCAATCCTTATAAAGTGTAATTTCTTTGAGGTTTTAGTCAATATTGCCTCTATGAATTGTGTAAACTTTGAGGTTGTAGTCAACATTGCCCTTACGAATTGTGGTTTCCTTGTGGTTATTGTCCACTCTCCTACGTACATTAAGAAATAACTTATCTCACTAGTAAAAAAAAAAACCCGCAAAATAATTATTCCAATTCTACAATTTACCAGACATATTCTCCATCAGTAGTAGAACCGGTTTCCACAGCGCCGAGTAGCCCTGCAGACGTACGATGTTGGGATGGTCGAAAAACCGCAACAAGTTGACGTTCTTGAACAGCCGTGTTTCTTTTTCCTCGTCACTACTGACCAGGATCGCTTTGTTTGCAAATGTGCCATTGTAAAGACCATGGCCCCTCTGCATCTAGATAAAAGAAGCAAAAATCCTATCCAGTAATATATTTATTTAAATGTAAAAAAAAAAATAACCATTTTAATGTACTATTTTTACCAAAACAGATATTAACACCAACACTGTTCTAATACATATATTATATATGACTGGCTAAATGGCTTAAAAGATTAAAACATGCATTGAAAAAAAGTTTCTAATGATGCACTGCAAGTCTGTCTCCCACACAAGGAGACACAACGGTTACACGTCGTGTTCCATCGCGGTATACAAACAAACGATTTTCTAAAGACAAAAATCTGCTGTCTCTATCAGTCCATATGTGTAAGGACAACTGTGTCCCAATGATACAAACGTACGTTCTCAATTTTAGGTCCTAGCTTGATTTGATCAAAGTCAAGCTGATGCTGATTTCGGTCCACTGGGAATTTAAGAATGGAGGGATTGCTGTTTGATAAAGGTTCGCCAGAAGTCACCAGGTGGTTTACCAAGTCAATTAAGGTAGCTCTCCGACCTACCCTGGTCTGTAAAGGGAAACATAACTAATTAGTATATTTGAAAGGTTTCCAAAATCGTGATAGCAAATTGCCCAAGTAAATTAAATAAAAAATAGTAATTACTAGTACATATATTATAGACAAAATTGACAAATTAGTTTTTGCAAAATAAAAAAAGTCTACTGTAGTAATTTTTACCAACTAAAAAATTTATCATTTTTTCATTGAATTTATTTTAAACTCGGTCAGTTTTTTCGGTTGCTTTAGGATACGGTTTATATACGTGCATTACGACTTTTATAGCATAATTTGTTAAATTCTTGTGGTTATGGATCCTTTAAATATTCCCACAAACAAACGTTTCGCTTGGAAACAAAATATTGACATGACTGACTCACGACAATAGTTCCAGGAAAAACTTTAAAGTGAACAGGACCATTCCTAAAGGAGGAGATCACGTAACGATCCTGATCTGTGGTGTTCATTGTTTCACGGACAAGAAAGTCCCCATTTCTTTTCATCAGCTGTTCAGCCTCTTCTCTGGGATGTATCCATGAAACCAGGCTTGTTTCTTGAGATTTTCGCCACCAATTACTTCGTTCTGGCAATCATAAAAAATTATTTGATAAGTTATTTATTTGAATTGTGTGAGTTCATTTCAGCGACATTATTCTTCCCAGCAGCGGAACAAACTTATTTTTTTTTATCGCGATGCAGAGTATCAACTGTCAGAAATATAGAATGTTCTAAGATTATGGGATCATTGTTATCCACCAATAGTCTATTTTTAATTCAAGGTATATTTCTTTTTCAAAGTTAATTCTTTGTGTGCCAATAAATAATTTTTAAACTCCCAGTAATAAATTGTTTTCATCAACTGGTTTCACTTACCTTCTCGCCCAGATACAAGGGCTATTGACAATTACCACACATTTGAAATTTTATACATGTATATGCTGTTAACATACATATAAAATTATACTAAAATCTTGACAATTAACAGGGTGTTATAGCATGAACAAATGGCATTGTTCAGAGACGGAACAGTTAATTAACGTGACGTTTGCATATATCATTGTAAAAGATCTATTACTTGTCTGTACCACATAAAATTTGAATATTGTTTAGCATTCTAACTCTGCTGGATAATATAACTTCATTCTGTAAAGAACTCACCTCATCTTCGTTATTGACCAGAACACCAAACATTGACTGAATCTCTCCCTCCTCTAGATGCTTGATTTGAAAAACAGGCAACCTTTTATTGACCAATACAGAACTAGAATTCACTTGACATTTAACTCCTTTGAACTCTAAAATGTCTTTAGGATCGTTTTTGGTTAACAATGCCCTGGTTTCTTCAATGATGTTTACTATCTCTTTTTCCTCCAATGCATTCTTGTTTGCAATTTCTAGATTGTCTTTCCTGATCTGAGTAAGTTGTTCTCTGAGCTTACTTCCAGCCTCCCTTACGGCGCTACAAACCTCGTCTTCGTGAGCAAAAATAGCCTCAATGGTATTCTCGTACTCCTGTTCTTCAATGCCCGATTTCTGCTTCTTAAATTCTGACAATACTGTGCTCTCGATTTCTTGAATTTCGTTGAGAACCTCCACTTTCCTTTCTTCTAGAAAGTCTTCTAATGATATAAAATTATGTCGTCTGTGATCTCCAGTCACACATTTTGTACAAATCGCGATGCTGCAGTCCTTACAGTATATTTCACAGACGTACTTATCATGGCTTGCACATTCTGAAACCATTTTGTCCAAGTTTCTCTGGGTTGTAAATTCGGCCACTTCATGTTTAACACTTTTGTCAGATAAATGTTTAGAAGTGCAGTCACAACAAAGTTTGACCTGACACAGTTTACACTGGTAGTCTGCTGAATTGTCACACAGAGAACAACGAACAACGTCTTGTGCAGACGTAACAGTCAACGCCATCACAGAGGTCTACAACTAAAAATACTTTCCTGGTAAGATCTAAAAAATAAAATGAAATTCTTTAAAAAAGTATTTGCTTGCTGACAACTGTTTTAAAATCTTTATAATTGAAGAAATAAAATAATTGAGTTTCAGTAACACACGAATTTAAATATTTTAATTATTTGAATTGTATATAGAAACAAGAGGCCCATGGGGCCACATCGCTCACCTGAGCAACAATGGGCGTTCAAAAGATATTGTGCCATATGGTCCCTCGGTAGAATAACAAAAAATAAATATTGTCAAGTATTCGAATTTTACACTTAATTTAGCATACACGTTATCTTTGACATTGCACCTTCATGAGATACTATTTTTTACCAGAATAAGAAAATCCTACGCAAGATATAAAACTAAACATTTGGTAGGTGTACACTGTTAAGTTGTTAACTTCCAATTCCCTATATATATTCGTTCTGCCCCCCCCCCCTCTTGTAAAGCGATCAAAATATATGAGAGCATATAGGTACATTTTTTTCATCAACTACTTACTAGTTATTGTATTTTTTAAAAAAAATATAATATTTATTGTATTTTATTTAAAAAATACTACATGTATAGATGTGAAGAAGAAAATTGTACTTCAATGTGCTCAATTCCTCAAATTTAAAACATTCAAAAATTTAATTTGTCTTCTCCGTTATATTTAAATGACTGTTATTTACCTCGCGTACAAACCAGGATAATTTTCCGCTGTGATATTTTCTTAGGAATAGCGATAATTACTTATCCCCGCAACAGAAATGTGTCAGAACTATGGAAACTGTTTTAAAGATGTCGTTTTTTATTTACTCGTGTTTGAAAAATTATCAAAATTGATGTAAATTTCACATTATTTATTGTATAAAGAGGGGGCTCCAGAGAGTAGGTATATACAGAATATCATTCTTTTATTTTGTTTTTACAAGTATTTAACATACTCTAATTCATATAGAATTTCTAATGTTCAACCAAAATTTCAGCGTCAATCGTAGAATTATAAGCAAGATACAGAGCTCACAGTTCGCGTAAGTTTGAGTCATATTTTGTTCACATGAGTTCATTACATTCAGCTTCAGATTTTTAACTTGGTATTTCCTATTCAGCATTTAAAATGGAAAAAAAGAATTGTCTAAGATTTTCAATTTTTTTTATTCACTCAAGACCGGTTTACTTGTATTTGAGGTTCAAAATCAGTTTATACAAATGTACATAAACACAGTCCAGGATCACATGTAGAGTAGGAGTAATAATGACGAAAAAAGGTTAAGTTTACAATACAATTAGTTGTTAAAGTTGGTTTCTGGAAGAGCAGAGTATGAAAATGTTCTTAATAAATATTGACAAACTTTTTACTTTTTTAATCTTTAGTTTTTAAGATCTGTGTACAAACATAGAATTGTGAGCAAATCTCTGTATCTTGCTTATAATTCGAAGCTTAATACTCAAATATGGTTAGTAAATAGAAATTGTAAACAATTAAACACAAGAAACATGCACTTTAACAAATAAGGAACACAATTTATTTTTTCGAAATGAATTATATATACATGTATACATTTATATACCTACATATTTCCATCAGCGATATCAAACTCTATTTAAACTGAATAAACTCGAGAAAATGCCGAGCATCTCAACAAAACCTATTGCATTAATCTACCATTACGCAAAAGATACTGCCGAATTACCGATAGAATAAATTGTATTTCAGTACTTTTTTTATACATCAGATTTTTCTTAATTTGCGCAGGTAAACAGTTAACTGTTTGATTTACCGAAGTCTCTGTTTGATTTGATACGTAAAAATCACGGAATACTGACGATAGTTCCCAAGTTACAAAGCATAAATAATGAAAACGAAACGAAAATCAGAACAAGCTAACACCAACGTCATGCGTGAAAACTGTCAACGCATTGAAATATTTAGCCTCAATTTACTTCACAAAATCGGCATCAATATATTTTGCATGTTTCAAAAATTTCCCTTCATACGCAAACTGTTGCACAACAAGCAAATTCATCAGTCAGATCGACCCTTTTTCGTATAATGTCTTGGCTGCTTTAAACAAAGAACCTCGTTTTAGAAGTATGGAATACGAGTCTTGGTAAAATGAGTATGCAAACACGGGCCGTGGCAAAATAAAAGCCGGGGCAGATCGACAATCGTCAATTCCAAATACGCATTATTTTGCACAATATTTACAGAGAATACAAATATACTGGTCCATCAAATATCCTGAAATTTTAATGAGATTGGCAGATTAATAACTGCCAATCTTTTGTTTTGCCCAGACCAAGTCTTGCCCACCCATTTTACCGGATGCCGAACGCGAAGCTGAAACACGCCTTTCCTTTATTATTATTTTCGTAATAACTCAGATTTGAAACAGAATTAGCACTTAATTTTTGCAATTTATATTTTCCTTCCCATAAGGATAATTTATGCTAAACTACGTTGAATTTGCCTCGGTAGTTCTTGAGAAGAAGATTTTCAAAATGCACCCCCCTTTTTCTACAGTTTCAAGGTTTTCTCCGCTTTGAATACAGATCGGACTTTTATTTCTGCAATTTATATTCGCCCTCCCATAAGGATGCTTTGTGCCAAATTTGGTTGAAATTGGATAAGCGGTTTTAGAGAAGAAGTTCAAAATGTAAAAAGTTTACAGACGGACGGACAGACAGACGGACAGACGGACGACGGACAAAATGTGATCAGGAATAGCTCACTTGAGCTTTCAGCTCAGGTGAGCTAAAAAGGCTGTAAAAAATAATAACCAGTTATTGTGGTCAAAATGCACATTTATATACATGTACCAATTGGTAAAAGAAACAGATACAAACAAACTTTGCAATACGATTTTAACATTTCATTTTTCAAAGTAAGCATTGTTGAATAAAATTTATGAAGCCCTTTGTTCTATTAGAGATATCTACTTAATAATTTACTCGACGTTAACAACATGAGGTGATGAACTAAATTAAAACATAATTATCATGCTCGCTGTGATCTTATTTAAAATCGCTTTAATGTTGACACAACAGTCAATCTTCTATTAATCAGATATAAGCCTATCGTATGCCAATAGCTAATAATTTTGCTCGTTTTTAAAATTCATGTAATAAAATAAGAAAAATGGTGTAGTAATGTGACCCTCAACAACTGAAAAGAAACTGGCCCTGGACTTCGAACGGTGGTAATTATCAAACGCTTCAGGGAGTTTTCAATAAATGCTTTACAAAAGACTTGTGCAGAATGGTACCGTGCGAACCACGCTTTCAAGTGTATTTACATGTACTATGATATTACAGACCAAAAGTATATACGGTGAGATGTTTTCAACCCGTTTCTTAAATTTAAAAGACATAGACAGTGCAAAATCAAATGAAAGTAAATCCCAAAATACGACCTAAAAGGAAACCGGTTTCATAAAACAGAAATAGTGAAACTGAAAGTTAAAACATTCAAAATTGAAATGCTTGGCCTGTAAGAGGCTTTATATATAGACTGTTCCAAACAAATAGATCAAATGATGCATATCAGCACCTACCTGTTCCTGTGTAGGGAAGGTAGAACATGCATATCCAGACTGGTGCATGACTCTAAATATAGGTCATCTTGTTGAGAGAACATCGATTTAAATGCCACCACGGTCACCTAAATCATAACAACACAATCCTTCAGATAGTTTAACAGTCGCTACTAAAAACTACCCGATGGGTGGGTGTTGTCATTATTTTATGCCTCTAAATTTATAAGAAGAAAAATAAAGAGGACACATAAAAATAAAGAAAATTTGTCAAAGGAAAACATCTTTTTACCTGGGTACAACGTTGGAGTGAAATAAACGAGAATATCGGAAAAGAAAACTTTACGGGTCATTGAGTCGCGAAAGAGGACATTTAAATGCCAAAATCTCGCCCTGAGTTATTTACCTTAAGTAATATAAAATGTGGTGTATAGTATAGGTTCACCAACTTCACAATCAGTACATACTGAGATGTACAGTCTCAAAAATACATGTATAAACCACGTACGTATTTATCATGAATTAATTAGCACAACCTGAAACCATTTTGTCCAACATTCTCTGCAAAGTATATCTTATGTTTTTGACGTTTTGTCCAAAAAGTTTTTAATGTTGAGTGCACAACAATTTTTGTGTATTTTCCTAAATATTTGTGTTTCTGAATAACATCTTTGAATTTTTCTTAAGCATATGAACTGAATGAGACTTGTATTGTATAAACAACTGTGCCATGCAGAATCCAGAAGCCTGTATCGACACCAATCCTTTCGACCTGTTTTCAAGAGGACTGTCTCGTCCTTTTTCTGTAGCGGCCTTGTTAATCAATTCATAATCAACGTTGACCGACGGTCTGTAAATCAACTTTATGCCCCTCGTGGATACGCGAGATCGTCTTAAAAATGTTTTATTCAACCAGTCCCACAGACCATAACCACCAGTTTCAGGGACCACTCAATGTGAAACACTTTTTATTGGCCATGCCCTTATTCTGATTATGCCCTTATTCTGATTAAGATAATTTTTGATTACTCATCAAAAGTACACACACGCTGTAGAGCGTGTATGTCTATCAAAAATATTTGTTGACAACACTTGCAACATGCGCAAGATGCTCTTTAATAAGACAAGCAATCATGAGAAAAATATTCATATTTATTTGACCAATCTTTTAGGTTATCTTCGCCTCAGAATAAATTTTCCTTTACCATGCGCTTATTCTAAAAATATTAAATCTGATTCAAAAGTATAAACTAATCACAGAGTACACTGTTTAGGTATTTTTAAAGGAGAGTTCCTGTTTTTCATTGTCATCTTATTAACATTGTTTGATGTCTGAAAATTAAATATGGAATGACTGATTCTTTAGGCCGTATTGTATGATAATGTGTGCTCTTATCAAACATTCGTGACAAATAAAATCGAATATAGGTCGCAGACATTGATATTGGAGGATAAGTGTCTTGTGATTCAGAAATGATATATATTGTTAAAAAAAATAGATGTAAGACAAATCATGCACCATTCAATTATAGTCTGTTTTTTTATATTATGATATACGAATTTGTCAATTAAACGATGAAATATAAAGCAATACAAGATAAATTATAAGGGAAATTTAGAATATGTAAAATCGGTTGTTTTTTCATTTGGAAGTAACATTTCATCCGGGGCACTTCGTTGTCGTTTGCAAAACGTTTCAAAAGAAACATCTTGTGATTTTATTATACTATTGAATCAATATTTAAAACATGAGGTATATATTAATATCATATAATCTAACAAGCGCTGCACAATAATTTTTTGGACAGAGTAAAGATTGTGCTATACTTATTTATAATAATAAATGGGTTTTCTAATCTTTTAAATAACATTTGACGTAATGGTTCATTATTTAAAATAATGAGATGCTTTGAACAAAATGATTAAATTATGTAGCATTTGTATAAATCATGTTCCCTGTTCATCTCATTCGATAAATAACTTTATTATCAAAATACGATGATTTATTGTAAAATAATCACTTTGAAATATTTAAGAAGCTTCAGCTGTTTTTATAATGTCAAATTTAGTTTTAAATATTTTGGATTAGGACGCTATGAAGTAAGTTGACTTTGAATTGGAAGGGAAAAAAACCCCTAAATAACCGCCAACATAAGCTAGATGCATATCAAAGAACCATATCCAAGCGTTTGGTAAGCAAGTAAGATTTGTGTGACCGGTCAGCAGAGGATGCTCACTCCTCCATGACACCTGGTCCTACCTCTATCTCTTTACAGGTCCGTGTTGCTCTGCGTTGGATTTGTATTTCGTTTTATGGATTTTTGAGAGGATTTACAGTTTGTTACTGTCATTTTTTTCATTACAGCAGATCAACAGCAAAGTTAAGAAACAAAACACTATGGCAATGGAAGGTCCACGTACCTTATCAAACACACACTGTGGACGTTTTCTTTTGTGTTTTGAAAGGTCATGCTAAAATATAACAGCTCTTTTTTGGAAAACTACCACTTTAAGGAGCTTGTTCAATGTTGATTGGTGTAATTTGTATTGAATAATTAACTAAAGTTAATTTGTTGTTCATTTTTTAAGAATGTTAGGAATGAAGAGCGTTTAGATCTCTGTATAATGTATTGTTAAATCGTATTGATGAATAGTTTCTGGCTAAATGTGTTTTTTTGACGTTTGTTTTCTTACCAATGTTTAAATTTCCATGAATTTCCTACGCCAAAATATCGAAAGCTATTAAGGTTGTATTTAATGATATGGTAAATAAAATTACAACATCCATCCAGAAAATGATGTTCTGCCATCTCCATAGAGGACAGGGTCGCCTGCTATGTTCATTCGTATATACACATGGTCTCCGGCGTTTACGTTAGCTAAAGCAAAACCAGTCCCATACCCATGAGATCCATCATCACCATCAGCAGAAGCTCTGCCATATTTTTGACCGTTGATGGCAATTTCCGTGCTTACCCAACCGGATGACGAAACAGCCAGCGTCCACGCAAAACCATAGATACCGGATCTAGGGGCTATGAATATTCCATCGTCCTGGTGATACCCTTGACCTAAATTTAGTTTGACTGTGTCATAGATCAATGTTTGATGAAGTTGTAGCTTGGTGGTTGTATCAACCGAAATAAAGCTGTAGAAAGCAATTGGATCTGTGTTCATTGAAGATGTTGGCGGAACTGCAATATAAAATTTGATTCAATGACAAATATAAGTTTCTCTTGATTGAATCTTTTTGGAAATTTGAACACCGATTTCATTGACATATAGATTCAAGTAAAAAAAGATCACGTAATTTTGATTTACTATTTTTTACCAATATTTTGTAAGGCTTCTTATCCTATATACCTATTCGCTTGACGGGTTCAACATCGATGTGACTAATACTGGGAGCACTAGTTTCCAGTTGGGGGTATTTTTTGTCTGGATGATTCTGACTTTTGATAAGTTCTTTAATGTTCCTTTTCATTTCGTGCACTATTTTTAACAATTCATTTTCGCGATCTTTTGACTCCTGAAATTGACTTCGTAAAAAGACGTTTTCTGCCTTGATTCTTTCATTTTCCTTGCTTTGAAATTTTAATTCATTTTCCAGTTTCATCAAGCGAATTTCAACCATTTGTTTCCAATCCCTTGATGTTAATTCAACAGTTTCAGCATTGGAATATAAAAAGTTTCCATAGAAAACACAAACACTGAGACATATTTCAATCAAGCTTGACATGGCTACCTATATCTATGTCATGAGAACCTCTAACAAAATGATAAGAGGTAACATATTGCTCATGTCTATTGCCGTCAGCCAGATAACGATCACTTTACATAGCCCCAAATCTTTATCATCCGTATGTTTATTTTAATAGTAAAGCATTGTTCTTATACGTTGTATTTGGTAGAAATATTTCGACTGAATATATATATAACAGGATCAATTAAAATGGGATATTCATACTTATTGGCGATCTGGGATGCATGTGTACTTTTAAGTATGAAGTGAAAAAATCTAATTGCTAACATGCTTTCAAAATATCACCGCAAAAAAAAAAAACCCACCACGACATAAATGTAATCAGAATAAATGGGTATCAGCGGCTTATATATTGTGATTAATAATTCCACTACAACGAGTGAATACTAAACTGTGATACAACAAACCAAGTTGAAATGTCAGATTCTGATTCAAAATTTGCACATTTATAATTGTTTAATTTTCGCTTCACTTTTATTTGCATAATAATTTCTAGGTATTTTAACTAGCATGGCAGTAACATAACGGTATTTTATTTTGTTTGAATGAAACTCAGAAAACCTTAACTATGCATTTAAATTCTTTTTTATGGACTTTAACAGTTATAATTTTTAACAAATCTTTAGGTTTAATTTCTAGGTTTTTTTTTATATCGAATTCATATCTGATCTCCATTTTTTTTCAACATTCCCTCAAAACTAGCTGTATGTTTTTTGGTTTTGTTTTGTTTTTTGGTGTTTTTGCGGATAAAAAAAATATCTTTTTTTCTCGAAACTTCATTCCGACATCTTGTAATATAATTATGCAAGCCTCCCCCCGATACGACAATGATGATTCCGGAAAAGAGGGGAACATTGACCATGCTACATTAGTAAGATGTATTTTGTTTTATATTGCCGACTTAGCAGAATTTTTTATCACACAGTGTTAGTTGGCAAAGATAAAGTTGAAACAAAAACAAAAATAATCGATATATCAAACAAACCAAAAAAAACAACAAACAATTTCTTTATCAAATCGATTTCTCATTAATTCTCTCTCTCTCTCTCTCTCTCTCTCTCTCTCTCTCTCTCTCTCTCTCTCTCTCGTCCTAAAATTTTAGGCCACGAGTCAGAGAGGTAAAAGAACGATAAATCCCCTTACAGCATCACACCAGCCAGTTCCAACACAGTTTTGATTGTAAACTTTCGTATAATATTTACGTTCCTCAGAAATCTTCAACATCTGTCGATCTGGAATTTTTTTTTTGGTAAATGTATAGCTAAAAAAACAATGAACACGCATATCCGTATACATTGACTCAGCGAAAATTGTCATATGGGAATAATTATAATTTATAAAATCGGAATTTGAATTAATTATTTTGCTCCAAGAATAAACCCCGTTTCAACATTGCCCCCACTTGATTTCAGACTTATGACAAGTCATTGGATAATTCTTTGCCCTGCGTATAATCTTTTTCAGAATATAATCTTCTCAAATTAATGATGATATAAAATATGTTTCTATTAACTTATATAGCAAGTTAGAAATGCTGAGGTTGATTGAAAATACACTTCTTATAAAAACAGTTTCAATCCTATGTTTTAAGAAGTCAGCGTCAATTTGTTCCCATGTCGTTATTATGACGTCATAAAGTAGACAACGTCACAAACAGTGTAAACAAAATGTGGATGTCAGTGTAAACAATTGAAGAATCGCTCCAAAACGATTTTGGAAAACATTAATAAAGCTGCTTTGAAAATGACAGTCAAATTATTCATAATAAACCATCTTGAGCCTGTAAATACCGTTCATCCTAAAAGTTAATTCATATAAATAAAGAATTCAATACTTTTTCCGGCAACGTTTTTCACTGCAATGAGTTGGAGTTATCTCCCGTATTTCATTTGATGAACAAAATATATATATGACAAATTGAGTTTATCCATACAAATGTGATATGTGGAAACAAAAATTAAACTTAAAAGCATCCCGTAATTAAGCGTGAATGTAATGCGCATGCGCAAGATTGTAAAATCCGAAAAAAAAATATGATTTGCGGATTTTGTAAAGGAATTTTCGTTGATTATTAATAAGCGAAGCTTGACTGAGAAAAAATAAAAACTAATTGGTAATCTTCAAGTGTCAATTATGTTTAAAATATATGTCACGGTGTGAAATTCAATCTTTCGGACTATTTTTAATTATTGTGTAAATTAACTTTTTCGGACTTTGTGTTAATTGTTACAAAAACTATTTCGACAACTGTTTTATAAACGTTATAAATTCCGCGCAGCATTAATCCCACCTGAGGCACAATCAGTGATGGACAGCTAATCTTTTAATTGACTTCTGTTTATGTTTATTGACACTTAAACTTCTTTCATCTTATTAATCCTTTTATGTACATGCTGCTAAAATGTCCCGAGTTACTCAATAACTGTTTGATAATTGATTTACTTACATCTGTACTTCTTATGTTAATCCTTCATTGTGTTGTTCCATTGTTCATTATATATTATTCTGAATTGTAAATTATAGTCAGTTGGAATCAGACCTTCGGTGCTGATACATACCAAACTCACGTAAAAGTATATTTCATGTCAAGTCTATATAAAAGTCTGAAAACTAAAACGCGTGTTGGCTTGTTGGAGGTTTTATGAGGCTGGGTCCAACAATAAGAGAATAAGCTCACGGTTGGCCCAGTAATAGTTCTGTACGGGAGAGAGCGCCCCGTAATATATATAAACCAAATGACAGTACTCTTCCGATTTCCGATTTCTCGGTATTAAAGCCCAAAATTTTGAGTCTATTATTTTAATAAAGTAGTATAGATAAAGTTGAATTAACTCATGTGGTAATGTTGTTTTGAAAATAAACTACATTACTAGGCTTTGTGCACGTATTTACGTAAGACTGACATGATGTGGAACGCCTTTGAACCGTGGAATCATCATTGTTCGTGGGGGACCAATTTTTGTGGCTTTCGTGAGTTACCCATGCCCACGAATATTCATCCCCATGAACGTATGTACATGTACAATCATTTCTTTAATATTTATCAAAATTATCCCGAACTTGCAACCAACGACATTACGTCCGAACTAACCAGGACAATTAATATACTAACAAACATTGACCCCCACGGATACAAATGATTCCACAGTATTAAATAAAAATAAAAAATTTGACGTCACATCCTGTATTCCGGTTTGGTTAACATATAAAATGTACTTAGTGCTCTGAATACAACGCTGGTTTATGTCTTACTGTTATTAAAGTAATTACCAGAACAAATTGCTAATTTTTAGGTTTACACGTAAATATAAAGAATAAATATAGGTATAAACTAAGGTATATTTATTAAATAAATGACAGCTTTTAAGAGTAATTTTTTTATTCCAAGTCAAGTTCTTCTTTATATAACTGAATAAGCATGTTATACTTGTTTAAACGGGATATTTAAAATACATTTTCTAAAGATAATTGACTTAACTAATAGCATCAGAATAAACAGTTAATGGTCTCTTTAGTGCTCAATCAACAATACCTGCTCGCTGTATAGTTCATTTACATACTACCAGATCACAGTAGAATATATGTACACAATAAGTGATCACCGTAAATGTCACGTACACAGAAACTAACACCGTCGAATTAATTTACAAATTTATTTGTTTCTGTACAGTTCATGTACACAATAACCGATCATTATAATAGTCTCTATTGGCAAACTGTTTAATCACTGTTCATTTACACAGTGACTGACCACATTATAGATCTTAAATACATCAGAGTTCATTGATGTCACATTAAATATGATTGGTTTCATGGAGGAA
This sequence comes from Magallana angulata, assembly GCF_025612915.1. Classification (NCBI taxonomy): domain Eukaryota; kingdom Metazoa; phylum Mollusca; class Bivalvia; order Ostreida; family Ostreidae; genus Magallana; species Magallana angulata. The sequence continues at coordinate 72,638,040 of NC_069112.1, read as the reverse complement.
TTATTGGCACCAAGACATATTATCACCCCTAAGACTGCCTAATCTGCAAAAAAATGATAAAGTACATAGAGTTAATGATTCTGGTTATGAATAAAATCAAAAGTAAGTTGATGAAATATCTAACAAGACAAAGATTTCAAGTTATAAAAGAATATTAAACGGTTTTTTTCTCAACATTTCAGTTATTTTACATCTTATATGAATGTTTCATATTATTCCACATAAAGCCAAGTGACACTTATTAAATCATTTTTTTCATCCACAGAATCTTGCATCCATGTTTAGATGATCACAATGTGAGGCATTAACAGGACTTATTACTGTAGTCCATACGTATTTTACACAGGTAAATTTTAACTGTTAGAAGAAAGCGACAAACAGTATGCCCTTTTTGACAGCATACTAGATTTGTACAAAAAATAACAACCTGTCAATATCCAAGCTACCTCCAAGCTGGTCTTGAGCTGCATGAGGCAAAGGCAAATTCATCAAGACAACGTATGCTCTGATCTACAACAATGACATTGATTATTTGTTGATTATTTACTATCATACTCTACATGAATTGATAAAGCTACAGACACCAAGAGTTCAAACTAATTGCAATAAAACATACTTTGGTATTGTTATAAATAATTATATCAAATTAATTTACATCATATTTATTTATTATAGGTAACTAAATTAATTCAATTTGCAAATTAAAAAATTCAATGCAAGTACAACTCGTGCTTTTTGGTTAATTACAACAATTTGTTATTTAAATTAACAATATACAATGACATTTGACAGTAGATTTAATGAATGAAATACTGTATTTCATATTCATATTTGATTACGAAATTTATCACACCGGGTGGTAGATGCAGTTAATCCTGTTATAATTTAGTACTGGCAAACAATTACACATATAAACAAGTCTTTCAATTACCTTGTTGACTATTATTTTACACGAAAATATCTTGGTTATCTAAATCTTATTTGTAATAACAGAAATACAACGTACCAATCTGAGTGTCCATACGTTCTATGTACCTGTAGACACACAGTTCGTTGTTATACCCTGATCCGACCCATAGAAAATGAGTGTTGGCATCATAACACAGACTATATGGTGAACATATATCTGATGAATTTATCTCTAGATGTGACAGGAACTGACCGTCTTTGTTTATAATATGAATTAGTTTGGTTTTATCATCACACACAATTATGTGTGAAAGCGTGTCAGTAGATATTCCACGTGGCTCTAGTCCTGATCCTGATGGGTGCCCTGTGTAGGAGAAACGATGTCTTCCTCCACGCCCTGTCACCACTACAGCACTGAATGCGTCAGACACCACTACATCCCCATTGTTTAGCTCTATTATATAGTTAGGTTCTCTATACAATTCTAGTCCTGTGTTGTCGTGTTTAATTGTTTGTGTCTGTTGTCCGCTCTGGTTGTACCGGGTTATCATACCTGTCCTATATTTACACATCCCAACCAGTAAATCCCTAGTGGACGGGGACCAGTACACACACCGTGGTTCCCATGCTGATGTTGGTCTCTTTATAAATGTGGTGGCTGTTTCCATATCTGATGACAACTTTTTGATGTTATAATTGCTATCAATATATAATAGCTCACCACGGTTGTTTACTGTGTGTAATACACCACGTAAGTCACTACATATATCTTCCACACGATGCAGAGTGTCACCTGCTCCGTTTGTCATGATGAGAGTCTTTCTGTCGCTGACCCAGACTTGGTCTGCTGTTACAAAGGAAATATGATAACAATAACGGACATCATTCACTGTGAAAAAATGAACGAGCGTTGGAGAATCCATCAGTTTCAGCTGACTGTCGTTTCCTTCCTGTGTGCATTTTGATTCTATGGTTGCAAGTTCACTGAATGACTCCATCTCATCAACGGTGGCTGAAATTAGATCAACAAAAATAAAACATAAAAAGTTCGATATAACAGATTTATTACGAACAGAATAGCATTTAAAAAAAATATTGTTTACCTGAGATTTCTGTCTCCGTCGTTGTGAGTTTACTCAGTGACTCCGTCACATCAGTAGTCACTGGAATGAGATCTACGAACATAAGACACAAATAGTTAGATTGAACAGAACACAAATACTGTTAGATTGAACAGATTTGGACGAACAGAATAGCATTTGAAAAATATTGTTTACCTGAGAGTTCTGTCTCTGTGGTTATGAGTTCACTCAGTGACTCCGTCACATCAGTAGTCACTGGAAAGAGATCTCCAAACATAAGACATAAATAATTAGATTGAACAGAACATAAGAATTTTTGAAATAATTGTTCCAATAATTTGTCTGTTTTAATGTGCCAATTTAGATCAATTTTTCCAAGACAAAGGACTTTAGGTAGTTGTATAAATTACAATATGATAAATCTGTCAATCTCATAGTCCACTCATTGATATCAACAACTTTAACGACTATAAAGGTATGCCTAAGTCATCTGGACAGAATCTTATCAAAACGATCGTCCTGTCATTTTCAACTTGTGTGATACACAAAAAATAAAAATAAAACAATGTCCACTTTTTGTATCTAAATGATGTTGATAAGCACTTCAATCATTGATATGCATAAACTTATCTCTAATTAATTAAATAATTGATTAATGAATAATAAATGATATATATTATTTTCATCTAAAAGAAAACAAGTCATGATGACCGACAATTAACAAGTGCATACTTACATCTTTTGAAAAATGATAACTGTATCATCATATTCGTGTCATACCGTAAACAACATGTCATTCAATTTGCAATGATAACAAATCAGACATACCTGTCGCCCTCTGTATATAGTTGTAAATAACCACCTTGTTGTTGTCCTGTGATCCAACCCAGACACGGTGGGTATTGACATCATAACTCAAACTGTGTGGATAGAATATTCCTGATGGTCTTATCAGTAGGTGAGACAGGAACTTTCCGTCCCTATCTATTATCTGTACTGTGTGGGTTTTATCATCACACACAAGGATGTGTGACAGCGCGTCAGTACAGATTCCACGTGGCCGTAGTCCTGATCCTGATGGATGTCCTGTGTAGAAGAAACGAGGTTCTCCCTCACGCTCTGTCACTACTACAGCACCAGACTTACCGTCATAGTCAGACACCACGACATCCCAATTTTTGTTCTCGGTAATATAGCGAGGCTGTCTATACAGTTTGAATCCTTCCCGTGCATATTGTATGGTTTGTGTCAGTTGTCCGCTTTGTTTGTATCGGGTAACCTTTCCTGTTTTTAATTTCTCTCTATACATCCCAATCAGTATATCCCCAGAAGAAGGGGACCAATACACACAACCTGGTTTCAATGCAAACTTTATGAATTTAGTAGTTTTTTTCATATCTATTGACAGTTTGTTGATAGAAAAGTTCTTACTTATATAAAATAGGTCACCCTCACTGTTCACTGTGTGTAATCCATATCCACCAGTATATAAATCATACATATGTTGCAGAGTGGCACCTGTGTTGTTTGTCAGGATAAGTTCGTTTTCATCATCACTGACCCAGGCCCGGCTTGATGTAACACAGGAAATGTGTTTACAACTATCAACACCTGTCAGTGTGAGACACTGATGAAGCTCAGGATCAGACATCATTTTCAGTAGACTCTGGTTTCCTACGCGTCGGTTTCCTCTCTCTGTGATTTGGATTGCACTCAGTGACTCCATCACATCCTCCTTGTTGAGTGACTCAGTCATGGAGAGCTGGCTGGTGTGGAGTGTAAGATGTATCTGGGGGAGGGCTGTCTTTGTGAATGAGAGGAATTGTAGTGCACTGAATGTGAATGCTGGCTGTACATATCTGTGTTCATATCTCCTTAGTCTGACAATATGTCTGGTCATTTTTATCTTTTGTTTTTTACATCTGTGTTTGAAATCAAAGTAACAAAACACATTGTTCAATAAATCATATACCATATAGTCAATGAGATCCTTCAGTCTCTGGGCCTTTGTTAACATATCTGATAGATGGAGGGAGAGTTCTGTGCGACAGGTTTTAAAATCAGATCTGATTTCTGACAGGAGAACAGGTCTGTAAAAGAGAGCCTCACTTCTGATGGTGTAAATGATACCACTGTGCTGTCGTAGCATTTTTTCAAATGCTGTTTTTATTTTTAGTTGTTTGTGATTTCTATGCTTTCTGCAATGGAAGCAGACAGGGAGATTACAAGGTTCACAATACGTTCTATATAGTTTGCCAGGATGTCGAACACAGACCTCTTGTGAGGGGATGTAGTTCAATTTCTCATGGAATGTCACAACAGTATGATCTATTGTTCTGAAATCTATTACATGTTTCTCTTTACACCGCGGGCACAAAGCACATGGGCACGATTCACAATAGTAATTTTTGTCTCCCGGACACTTAGAGCACTGATGTACTCTATATGTGGTGTAGGTTTTGTCGATGCTGTGATATATTTTACCCTCAAATATTCCTATGAAATATAATTATAAAATAATAATTTGATTGATACATTCTTTTAAATACATAAGATAATTTTATATCTAAAGTTACGATAACCGGATTAACCGCCTTCAAGGACATATATCTTTTAATGGATGATGACCTAAAATGCAAAAAGCGGGAAAAAAATATTTTTTGAACAATTCCGTAAAGATGGATTAAAGATGATTTATAGACCCTTAAACAATATAACCTATTTAAACCACCCTTTAGCCAGCTATACGTAATATTTACGCTAGAGTTCTTAAGGTATTTACTGTATAACGACCACATTTAGAACCTAATTAATGAATTGTCCGATATTCTTGATAATGATATCATTTTGAAGGTGTTAACAGATAAAAATACTCTATCAAAGGAATTTTCAAAATTTAATTATGGTCAAATTAATTACATCATGAATTTTGCTTTGAAGTCTATGGGCAACGTATGTTTTATTAAGATATTGTAAAAAGTAACTTAAAATAAGTAAAAATCTCTTGGTTAATACATGCTTAAACTATCTCTTTGATAAAATATAAAAAATAAATCATTCACCGCAGATATTTCGACGATATTTTGATTTTCATTTTTTTCATCAAGGAAAGACAACTCGTATTTAAACCATTTTAAGGTGTACAATGTCCGGTTTCTTATATGTTGGTTCATTAAACTTTCATCGTTATCTAGCATTATATTTTTAACTAGTTTTAAAATGATTCTAATATGTTCCACTACAAAGACTCTCTCTCTCTCTCTCTCTCTCTCTCTCTCTCTCTCTCTCTCTCTCTCTCTCTCTCTCTCTCTCTCAAAATCATTTATAAGGGTGTTATGACAATGTACTAGACTTGTTTTTATTTCTGGTCAACGGGAAAATACATAAAAGTTTCTGATAGTGATATTATAGAGGGTTATCGTGTTCAAAAATCCAAACATGTAAATTTGTAAATCCGAATATGCAATCGTGTTGATGTGTTAGCCTGAGTATGAATGAGTGTAATTTTGATCGTATCACAAAAAAAAAACTCAGGGATAAACACATTAGAGTTGACCCCACAGGCATTCAGTCTAAATTTTTCCTACAGGTGCTTAATTGTAGCTGTAAAATGCTGTTTGTTATTTACATTTAACCTGCTACTATAATACACACTTTCCATCTGTAATCCTTGCATTTGTATTTCCGTTTTATGAAATATCACGGCTGACATGTCACAAATTGACAAATGTAAAGTCTACAAGTTTGTCGAATTTGACATGACCATATATAGAAACAGTGACGTCACTGATAGAAAAAGGCTATCTGCAGGTAAAGACATGCCGTAATCGCAGGAACAGGGACGGAGTAAATAAAAAAAAATATTATGTATAGGCCTATAATCTATCATCTCTGAATAACAACATTTCTTAGAAAGTATTATTTTTCGGATAATTAAATTATGAGATTTGTGTTCATTTTATCAAGAGAATATATAAAAGATGCGAGTGAAGAATTCAATTGGCTTTAGATATCTTCTTAGAACTGAAAAAAATACATTTAATGACTCTGTTTGAATACACGTGTATAAAGATAAATACGCATTTTTATCAGAATACATGCACAAAATTGTTAAAGTATAGGCCTCGGCTGAATTAAGAAAACATCTCCAAAAGCATCCTTATTGCTACCATAGAGTTGGGACAAGAACCCCCCTCCCCTCCCCTTGCGAAAAATTAAACGGGGTCGGCCAGCTGAGTTGCAAAGTTTTCGATAAGAAAAACAAACTATTTAAAGGCATTGGTTTTGAGATTGTGATTAATATGAGACATAAGAAGTGACAGCCTTTTTAAAAAAATAAATTAATAAAAATTCAAAAGGTAAGGTTAACTGTCGTGAAATTAAAATGTGTATTAATTATTTTCAGAAATGTTTCATTGCATTGTCGGCAATATATAGGGAAAAAGCCTATCATGCAGGTAACAATTGGCATTTATTTCATTTCAAGCAATTATTACGGGATATGAGTATGACGTCCTGAATGTCGGTTCAATACAGACTCACTTTGTGAAGTTGGTTGATAAAAATTTACTGGGGATCTATTATAATACAGCTTTACAGCCACTTGTGAACTAGCGGCAGGTCTGTAGCTCCCGGTCTGAAAAAATTCAGATGGACGACCTGGGAGCTACAGTGCCTCCCATAATAAATAACTTCAATTTACGGCGCACAAAAATATGCGCTGGTTTTTTTTTTTACATTATTATTGAAGATTGTGTTATTATTTATCTTTCACTTGCAAAACAAAATAAAAGTATAAATACATGTAAAGTAAAAACATTTTCCGCGAAAAATTACCACATCTTTGCAGGTCGTTTATTCTAACTAATTCAGAAAAATAACAAGAACTAGACACGATCTCGTTGCGATTTTTAGAAGGTAATATGACATCATCGGCTTTGATTTTCGACAACAAAACATGTTACGGAAAAAGGAGTGAAGTACTAAGGCTTTATTGTATCGCTGTTTATAAGTTCTCCGACATTGCTTTTTTAAATATTTGCATTTCTTCCAATTAAGATAGAAAAAATTAAACTTGTTTACCTCTGGTCCCTAAAAACCTTAATTGGGTAACGCAAAAGAAAATCATTTTATTGTTAGGATACATAAAAGTATTATATTAAATCTAGCTTTATTAACCTTTCACAAAATGGCTCTCATTAAAGGGCTATAGATAGAAGATTTTAGAGCTCTTTGGTCCCCTAATTTAAGGGGCCAGTCCTTTTTTCCTGGAATCCAATGAAAGGACATTGAATTCTGAACACATTTTGTCAACAAGTGTTTAGAAATTCGTTACCGTTCTGGAGATATATGAGAAAGAAGGTTATAGGGGCCGATCCCTTATCTCCTTATAGGGTCCGTTTGACGAAATTTTGAAGGTTACATATTGTTAAGAACATAATTTTAAACAACTTTTCTTCTGTACTGCATTTCAAATAGTTTTCCTTTCTGAGATATAGGTGATCAACATTTTGGACATTTGGCCCCTAAAAACCCTTAATTTTAAAACACATGATAAAATCATTACATTGCTTGAATACATAATTGTAAGATAAACACATTTGCTTCTATAACATTTCACAAAATATCTCCCAGTAAAGGGTTAAAGATTTAAGACTACAGAACCCTTTAATCCCCTTATTTGAGAGGCCAGCCCCTTTTTCTTGAAATCAAATAAAAGTTCATTTAATTCTTAACAAATTTTGTTCAACAAGTGCTTAGAAATTAGTTACCATTCTGGGGATATACGACAAAGAATGTTTTAGGGGCCGATCCCTTATCTCCTTATAGGGTCCGTTTGACGAAGTTTTGAATTTTGTTACATATTGTTAAGAACATAATTTTAAACAACTTTTCTTCTGTACTGCAGTTCAAAATAGTTTTCCTTTCTGAGATATAGGCGATCAAAATTTTGGACTTTTAGCACCTAAAAACCCCTAATTACAAAACACATGATAAAATCATTACATTGCTTGAATACATAACTGTAAGATAAACACATTTGCTTCTATAACCTTTCACAAAATATCTCTCGGTAAAGGACTACAGATTAAAGACTTTGGATTCCTTTAATTCCCTTATTTGAGGGGCCAGCCCCTTTTTCTTGATATCAAACGAAAGTTCATTTAATTCTAAACAAATTTTGTTCAACAAGTGTTTAGAAATTAGTTACCATTCTGGGGATATATTACAAAGAATGTTTTAGGGGCCGATCCCTTATCTCCTTACAGGGTCCGTTTGACGAAATTCTGAAGGTTACATATTGTTAAGAACATAATTTTAAACAACTTTTCTTCTGTACTGCAGTTCAAAATAGTTTTCCTTTCTGAGATATAGGTGATCAAAATTTTGGACTTTTGGCCCCTAAAAACCCTTAATTACAAAACACAAGATAAAATCATTACATTGCTTGAATACATAACTGTAAGATAAACACATTTGCTTCTATAACCTTTCACAAAATATCTCTCGGTAAAGGACTACAGATTAAAGACTTTGGATTCCTTTAATTCCCTTATTTGAGGGGCCAGCCCCTTTTTCTTGAAATCAAATAAAAGTTCATTTAATTCTTAACAAATTTTGTTCAACAAGTGCTTAGAAATTAGTTACCATTCTGGGGATATACGACAAAGAAGGTTATAGGGGCCGATCCCTTATCTCCTTATAGGGTCCGTTTGACGAAATTTTGAAGGTTACATATTGTTAAGAACATAATTTTAAACAACTTTTCTTCTGTACTGCATTTCAAATAGTTTTCCTTTCTGAGATATAGGTGATCAACATTTTGGACATTTGGCCCCTAAAAACCCTTAATTTTAAAACACATGATAAAATCATTACATTGCTTGAATACATAATTGTAAGATAAACACATTTGCTTCTATAACATTTCACAAAATATCTCCCAGTAAAGGGTTAAAGATTTAAGACTACAGAACCCTTTAATCCCCTTATTTGAGAGGCCAGCCCCTTTTTCTTGAAATCAAATAAAAGTTCATTTAATTCTTAACAAATTTTGTTCAACAAGTGCTTAGAAATTAGTTACCATTCTGGGGATATACGACAAAGAATGTTTTAGGGGCCGATCCCTTATCTCCTTATAGGGTCCGTTTGACGAAATTTTGAATTGTGTTACATATTGTAAAGAACATAATTTTAAACAACTTTTCTTCTGTACTGCAGTTCAAAATAGTTTTCCTTTCTGAGATATAGGTGATCAAAATTTTGGACTTTTGGCCCCTAAAAACCCCTAATTACAAAACACAAGATAAAATCATTACATTGCTTGAATACATAACTGTAAGATAAACACATTTGCTTCAATAACCATTCACAAAATATCTCTCGGTAAAGGACTACAGATTAAAGACTTTGGATTCCTTTAATTCCCTTATTTGAGGGGCCAGCCCCTTTTTCTTGATATCAAACGAAAGTTCATTTAATTCTAAACAAATTTTGTTCAACAAGTGTTTAGAAATTTGTTACCGTTCTGGAGATATATGAGAAAGAATGTTTTAGGGGCCGATCTCTTAACTCCTTATAGGGGCCGTTTGACGAAATTTTGAAGGTTGCATATTGTTAAGAATATAATTTTAAACAACTTTTCTTCTGTACTGCATTTCAAAATATTTTCCCTTTCTGAGATATGGGTGATCAAAATTTTCGACTTTTGACCCCTATAAACCCTTAATTACGTAACACATAATAAAATAATAACATCGCTTGGATATATAACTGTGAGATAAACATATATGCTTCTATAACATTTCACAAAATATCTCTCAGTAAACGGCTACAGATGAAAGACTTTAGGGCCTTTTTGTCCCCTATTTTGAGAAACCAGCCCCTTTTTCTTGATATCAAATGAAAGGTCTTGTAAATATAAAAGATTTTTACAATACATGTTTTATCAAATTATTTTTTTAGAAGAGAGATAAACAAAGAAAACCATAAGAAATTATGACTTTTTTTAGTCTCAATTTCGGGATCAGGCGAGCTTTAAGGCCTTTTAAGCATGACAAATATGAATGCCAAATAGCACATCTACAATCTCTTGTCTACAATCCCTAAAAATTTGAACTCAATATCTTTTACTGTTTAGGAGGAGATCCCTGGACAAGCCGACCCTCTGAAAATCGCTAAAACGTCATTATCTCAAGAACGGAAGTAACGTCATCAAAATAAAAAAATATGTATTTAGTTAAAATTAATATCTATCGGATCTGAAAGTTTCATGAAAATCGATTGAGCCATCTCCGAGAAATCGCCTGCACAAAAATGCGTAAGAAAAAAAACCACGAATAACTAGACACGATCTCGTTGCGAGCAACGAGGAGGTCTTCCGTCCGAAATTTAGAAGGAAATTTAACATCATCGACTTTGATTTTCGACAAAAAAAACATGATATGGAAAGAAGAGTGGAGAACTAATGCTTTTTTGTATCACATTTTATAACTTCTCTTATAGTGTTTTTTTAAATACTTGCATTTTTTCAAATTAAGATAGAAAAGATTAAACTTGTTTACCTCTGGCTCCTAAAAAAACCTTATTAGGTAACGCAAGAGAAAATCATTTTTTGTGAGGATATATAAATGTATTATACCTAATTCAGCTTAAATAACCTTTCACAAAATAACTCTTAGTAAAACGCTATAGATTAAAGACTTTAGAGCCCTCTGATCCCCTAATTTAAGGGGCCAGCCCCTTTTTCTTGATATTAAATGAAAGGCCATTTCATTCTGAACACATTTTGTCAACAAATGTTAAGAAATTCGTTACCGTTCTTGAGATATATGGGGAAAAAGGTTTTAGGGGCCGATCCCTTATATCCATGTAGGGGCCGTTTAACGAAATTTTGAAGGCTGCATATTGTTAAGAACATCATTTTGAACAACTTTTCTTCTGTACTGCATTTCAAAATATTTTTCCTTTCTGAGATATGGGTGATCAGAATTTTGGACTTTTGGCCCCTTAAAACCCCTAATTACATAACACATGATAAAATCATTACATCGCTTAGATACATAACTGTGAGATAAACATATTTGCTTCTATAACATTTTACAAAATATCCCTCAGTAAAGGGCTATAGATAAAAGACTTTAGAGCCCTTTGATCCCCTAATTTAAGGGGCCAGCCCCTTTTTCTTGATTTCAAATAAAAGGTCACTTAATTCTAAACACATTTTGTCCAACAAATTTTCAGAAATTCGTTACCCGTCTTGAGATATATGGGAAAAAAGGTTTTAGGGGCCGATCCCTTATCTCCTTATACGGGCCGTTTAACGAAATTTTGAAGGCTGCATATTGTTAAAAACATCATTTTGAACAACTTTTCTTCTGTACTGCATTTCAAAATATTTTTCCTTTCTGAGATATGGGTGATCAACATTTTGGACTTTTGGCCCCTTAAACCCTAAATTACGTAACACATGATAAAATCATTACATCGCTTAGATACATAACTGTGAGATAAACATATTTGCTTCTATAACTGTTCACAAAATATCCCTCAGTAAAGGGTTACAGATAAAAAACTTTAGAGTCCTTTGGTCCCCTAATTATAGGGGCCAGCCCCTTTTTCTTGATATCAAATAAAAGGTCACCTAATTCTAAACACATTTTGTTCAACAAGTGTTTACAAATTCGTTACCGTTCTGGAGATATATGAGAAAGAAGGTTTAATGGGGCCGATCCCTTATCTCCTTATAGTGGCCGTTTAACGAAATTTTGAAGGTTGCATATTGTTAAGAACATCATTTTGAACAACTTTTCTTCTGTACTTTATTTCTAAATATTTTTTCTTTCTGAGATATGGGTGATCAAAATTTTGGACTTTTGGCCCCTGAAAACCCTTAATTACGTAACACATGGAAAAAATCATTACATTGCCTGGATACATAACTGTTAGATGAACATATTTGCTTCTATAACATTTCACAAAATATCCCTCAGTAAAGGGCTACAGATTAAAGACTTTAGAGCCGTTTTGTCCCCTTATTTGAGGGGCCAGTCCCTTTTTCTTGATTTTAAAAGAAAGGTCTTGTAAATAGAAACTATTTTTACATTACATGTCTTAACAAAATATTTTTCAGAAATTAGATAATTAAAGAAAACCACAAAAAATTACAACGTTTTTTAAACCCAATTTTCGGGTCCAGGCGAGCTTCAAGGAAAATGGCTTCTCGACAAATATAAAACAAGCAAGCATATCTACCATAACCACTCTGTCTTGCATATAAATTTCAAGTCTCTAACTATAACGGTTTCTGAGAAGATGTGTGGACAACATCATGCTCCAAAATACAAGGAAAAGGAAGATAATTCAGAAGCGGAAGTGAATTTTCAGACAGGAAGTGGGATGCAAAGATACATCTACCAAAGACATTATCCCTGTGAAAATCATTAAAATCGATTGAGAAATGGCTGAGAAATTCAGGGTGTCTACCAAGGAGAAAAATAATAATAATATAGAAGAATGAGAACCCGTAGAAAAACAGTAAGGTCTTCCGCTGAAGACGGAAGACCTTAATAATAGGAAAAAAGAAACAAAGCAATAACAATAAGGTCTTCCGTTGGAAACGGAAGACCTTAATAAAAAGAAACCGAAGAATAACAAGAGGGTCTTCCGTTGAAAACCCTAATAAAAAGAAACCGAAGAATAACAAGAGGGTCTTCCGTTGAAAACGGAAGACCCTAATAATAATAGGGAAAAAGAAATCGTACGAAGACAATAAGGTCTTCCGTTGGAAAACGGAAGACCTTAATAAAGTGTCAATGTGATGTCAAACCGGGTTTTCTTTTGTGTGAACAGTATTCATAATCCATTTGTCAATCCTGAATTGATAAATACTACCTATCCAAAGAAATGGGGTACTCTATATGCATTGATTTTGCCCAAAAATGACTAAGTTCAACAGCTGATATTTTTTCATAAATTATCAGAAATCAAAATCCTAGCAATTTGCATACCTCTGATATATGCATAATTGATCTGCAAAAGAACACCTTCCTATCTTGAAAACTTTACATTTGTCAATTTTTATCATGTTAGATGTGCTATTGCCGAGCCTGAAGTTCCAAATGCAGAAACTATGGATTGAAAGTGTGCAAAGTTAAACGTTTAATTAACTAATGTGAACAATAAAGTTGCAAAATGTGCATCATGCGAAGGAACTGACTCAAATCTTACACGTGTTCATGCCCGAGTTTTATAGGTTGCACGATCAAAATTACACATATTCTTACCCAGGCTCACACACCAACACGATTAAATAATCGGATTTACAACTTTACAAGTCTAGATTTTTGAACACGATTACCCTCCATATTATATATGTGGATATAGCCGTCTGCCCAGAAACATTTCACATCGCTAGCGTTAATCTTGTATATTCTGTACATGTTTCAGAAATTTTCTTAAGTTGAACAAACCAATAGATTTTCACTAAATATACACAAAAAATGGAAACTATGTATAGGCACAAAACCCGGCTGTTTTTTAAAAGGTCATTTTTGACTTAATAAAAAGTTTTATTTTAGGTTTTTGATCAGTTGTTAATACTAAGTTTAAAAACATTGCTATGTGTTTGTGAGTCACCTTTGAAATCCGTCAAATGTAAAAGACAATCTTGTGTTTGACAAGCATAACTTACTTATATTGTTTTTCTCATCAGAATTGTTCCCAAGCATATGACATTAAAGCGATTTCGAATAGTTTAAGCATTTATCAATTTCAATTCTTGCACTGCCAAGTAAAGAAGTAAATTACATACATTTATTAACGAAGAAACAAAAATGAAAGGGCGGACAATTTTTAAATGATGCAGTTTCACAGATTTTGGAGACGCAAAATAAACGATAACCATGTTCAGTGGGTCTCAGTTATCTTTACAAATATCAATAAAACTTTCAAGATTTGTAAAGAATATATAGAAAACTTGTTAGGATGCAATGAAAAGAAGATTCATTAACAAAAGTGATTCGGCAAAAGTTGTGATCTACAGTTACTGTAGTACACGTTTACATTGAATAAATTCTAATTTTATATGGTTTTTGAACTGAAAATTAGAAAAAAAAAATCAATTATTGACTTTTTTAATAACACATATTGAACAGACATTGCAATTATTTATTGTGTGCCTTGTCTACTCCTGTTATGCTCACAAGTTAAATTGCAACGTATGTTCAACATATGTTTCGAATAACATATGATGCACATACGTTGTGCATCATTGAACATATGAATTTTTCACAGTATGTTAAACTTGTGTTTAAAAATATGTTTGAAATATATGATAAACATATGACAGATTCAAAACGTATGTTAAAAATTTGATATTCATATGTTCAAACTATGTTCGACATATTTGTAACCTATGTCTGTTTCAAACATATGGTCAGCAAGTGTTTTTAAGTTGAGTTGTTTTTGTTTACTAATATTTATGGCTTAAATTTTACATTTATGTATTAATGAAAATGTATATAATCAACTTAGGTATATAACAATACCAATGTAATTTTTAAAGAAAAAATATTTGTTAGCAAATCTGCATTTCAGCCTGAATCGGCTTTTATAAATAATTTTATTGTTTGCAAAAATATATTTTACGTCAGAGAGGCAGATATCAATATGCTGGAGGAATTAACTTTAACTTAAGGAAAGAATAGGTTTTTATTCCTTCTTTAAAATGATATTGTACAGTTGCTTCTGGAATAGAGTAATTCTACAGACTATAGTTGTGTTTTTATAGAGAATTCATATTGAAAGTCCTTAGCCTATATTCTAAAAATGAAATGTCGTCATTGTATATTCTTTTACTTTTTAAAAACATCACTATACTTGAAGTTCTAAAGCTGGTTTTATCGAAGAAAAATATCCGAGGCAAATACAGTGATTAAATTATCGAGTACGAGGGTCAATCAAAAAATACGAAGACTTTTGTCATAGCTATGTCACTTTAACAGCATATAATTACTTAATTTGGTAAGCATAATTTAGCAATATTTTCAAACAATTCGCAAGAAAAAAAGTTTAGAAATTCCTTTATTTCTAAGAATTATTTAGAATCTAATCCTGCAAAAATGAGGTCACGGCGCACGGTCAAAATTTGTGTTATGTCAAGAATAAACCATATAATGTTGAAGGTAATATCGCTATAAATTAAACTTAAAAACAAATAATATTGAAACCTAAAATTAAGTATAGTCATGGTATTCTATGTACCAAATAATGACGGGATGAATTGTTTTGTCAAACAGATATTAGTAACTAAAGAAAGATAGTCCTCTTTAGAATTGACTAAAATCATCGACGTCGCCGGACGTCACGGCGCAACGAGAAGTACAAACAAAATGGATTTAACTTGGGATAAAGTCGATACAAGCTGTGATGGTAATTGTATTTTGAATAAAAAACAGTCCAAAAGAGATTAGATAATCTGCAATTATTTGGTCGAAAATAGGTAACGGCAACCGACGTTCATGTATCCTTACTGTAAACTAAGAGATACACGATTAGAAAATTAAAACTTCGAAGAACTAACTTATAATTCTCGAACAAATGTGTTCAAATGAGATGTAAAGTTGTTCAGTGCTATTTTAAATTGTAAGGAGAAAAGCACAAGAAACTAACCGTGATATAAAGATGGGGTGTATCTATAAACTGTGCGTGTTTAATATTGACGTCATGTTTTGAACGTTACCGTGCGCGGTAGTGACAAAACATGTTGTTTTTAAAAAGGGGTAACAAAAATACCGTTTCATCAAATGGACTAAAACTTCGCAAATCAATAACATAAGTGTTGGTGCACAGATTAATCTGTTAAATATGACCTTCATGAAAAATATATGATAGACAGCCACATTGTCTTCGTATTTTTTGATCGACCCTCGTATTTACCATGATCACGAGTGTTAGAATGAGGATATCTTGGGAAGGATTAGATCTGTAAATTTCTTTTCACAAAGCTACAACTGAAAAGCTTACGGCTATATTTTATTTTATTTTAATAATCTTTATAGTAAACACAACATTCAGATCAGACGCATTTAAAGACTTAGAAAGTGAGTGAAGCTCCCAAAAGTAGAAAAAAGCTCATTGCAAAGCAACGATTATGTCTCCTCGCGCAATTAGTCAGTTAAGGTGGCTCAACACACCAGTGCATTATTTATTAGATCATAAAAGTATAAAGTTTAAAATGTAATTATACAAAATGAGGCCATGTCGGTTTTAAATTATTCCATATGATTTTTTGGTATTTTCAGTAGAAACCAGAAACATGGTTTGCTGCAAACAGAATATCTTAGAGTTAAAAAATGGTATCAATATAAAACAATTTTCTATGTTTAGAGGTGAAAGACAGCAACATTTCTTTTTAAGTATTTTTAATAAATTATAGAAATTAAAATCAAGAATCATGAATTGTAGATATTTTTTAAACCTACGGATAAAATCTACAAGCCCAACTTTAACTTACATTTTACAATTGCTATACAATTAAATTTAAACAAGAATTCGAGACAAAGTTGTGAATTTCAAGAAAAGCTGGAAAATTTTAAATTTAAACCGATTTCGATTGAAAATAAATTGATCACGTATTAAACCATATGAAATTGAAAAATAACACAATGTTGCACTTATTCTAGCCGAGGTTGTTTAGCTTTAAAATGGTTCGGTCGTTTATTAATTTATGATACATATCAATTTTTCAGAATAATCTGCAGTGTTTTTTTTAAAGTTTTATCTTAAAAATGATTCTGATCAGGATAACTTTTTTTTTAACTGTGATCGATTCAAATTGAAAATTTGCTATTTTTCTAAAATTTAGAATTGTTGTATGAACTTCTTTATAAATTATTATTGTTTGATAAGTGCGTCATGGGACTAGTTGTTTTTCTTTAGAATTAAAGTATATCAGAAAATAACAATTTTAATTTTCAATAGAATTATTAGAATTAAAAAAAAGTATTAACTTGACCAGACCCTCTTTGGCACGCATTTCTTGACTATTATGTTTCGCAACAATTAAGACAAGTTAAGGTCTAAAACGCCTGTTTTCATCCAAAACAATTTTCCCAATAAAACTTCTATTGGCTGTTAAACACATCAGCGATAGCATCAATTAAACAGTCAATGACAGATTCTCCATTAATTTTTAATCTGTAAGTATATATATATGATTTGGAATTAAATTCAAACATTAATTTTCTTACACCTTAAAACTGTTGCATGATGTATATTTCTAAACTCATGTACAATTGTGGTAAAATAGGTAAAATGCATATAAAATGTTCACTAGTTTATGCATAAAATCATTTTTTTTTATTGTAAATATTTTGTGAATATTTTAACAATATAAATGCGTAAGAAAAAATATGCAAACCATTTTGATATAGCAAACTATTGAGTGAAAATGTGTATATTTGTAGCAAATGGAGATTTCTAAGATTTCTATGGATGTAGACTGAAAACATTGTGATGAATTATCCAGGATCAATATATTCTTTTTAAGCTCAACGTTATTTGCACAACACTCCATATACCAGTTATGGTAATCAAATATGGCTCTGACTGTATGATAAATACTAGTATCAAAAATTACTTAGTTCTAATGATTTATGTTAGATTTTAAAATCTCAATTTGGACCCACAACACAAATAACTCAACTCATTTAAAAGCAAAACAATATATTTATACATGATATTCCACTTATTTAGAGCCAGCACAGAAATGACAAGCGAAGCGAGCTATACCGGCAGGAAGCGCGTGAATAGAACATTTAGAGAACATTTGGCGTCAGTTACTCGGACCAGGAATGCCCTGTTTTTATTGGACCAGCAGTTCCTTGTTTATATGGCGCGGGTATGTAATGGTTTCCTGACTTATTTTACAGCGATGTGTAGATGTGCCCGATTAATTTCACAGCGATATGTAGAAAGTCACTTGTCTGTACTTCATAAGATATGACGTCATAGTTAACTTTGACGTCACGATCGGCATTCCTTCCGATCGTTCTTAGGGAATGTATCGTTACGTACATGTAATAAGTGATATTCATTATGTTTTTTATATTGTTTATTTAAGAATTATGTGTTGAAGCCTAAGATAATTAAATTGTCCAGTTTAAAGATCTTGCATGTACTTAGGCTTTTAAGCTTAACGTATTGTACAATCTTGAATATATGGAAGTTTTACAATATTTTTGACGAGATTAATTTATAATCAAATATTTCGAAATAGAATGATACAAGAACTATCCTTTAAATGAGCGACGTGTCCCAAGGGTCTCTTGTTTAGATTTCGCCAGGACAAAAAAGAACATATTAATGATATAACCAAGTATTTCAAAGAAAAAGAACGGTAGTCTTTACAAATTATTAATTTCTATTCTGCACATTTGATTGATCACGTCTATTTTATAGCGATGTTTGGCTACTCAGGCACTTTACGTTATTGAGACCTCTTGGGGACAAAATCAGGAAAGAAAAATCTTAATGAGATTTTAGGATTCTTCAATGGAAGGAACGCAATAATGATGCATTTATTGAGTAAAATTTCAAAATATATCCGGTAGATCCTAAAAAGTTTATTTGTATCCGATGACAACCGGAAGTGGCTGACAAAATATTGATTCTTTTTTGCACATTTACATGTTAACGTCTATACTGTAGCAAAGTTTGGTTGCTCAACCACAAGCCGTTTTTAAAGTTTTGTGCGGACAAAATGAAAAAAGACACATTTAAATGAAATATCCAAGATAATTTAACGAAACATGTAAATCTTTCACTCGTAAGGATTGGTTTAGTGCCTTAAATAACTTTGGGGAAAACAATATAAAAAAATCATCATACTGACCATCATTTGAAAAAATTACTTTTTTTGTTCCCTTCAGGTCACGACCGAAAATGACAGAAGACAATCCTATACCTTTTGTACATTCTACAAATGATATATCTAACATCTCGAAAAATTTCAATTTTCTATCTCAAATTTAAGCGGACAAAATTACAAACTTAAAAAAAAAATTAAGGAAATCAACGACCGAAATTGACGTCATTCATACAAAAAGAGTTGTTTATAGATCTACGTACTTTCTAAGTAAATTTCAAGAAAAATAATCCATGCGTTTAAAGATATCGCATTTAAAGGCTTTACAAAAGCAATAAGGTCCTCTTAAAACTGAAAACCATAATGAATATACATAAAATGATATTTACATGTGCTCAACAAATGATTAACATGTGTTTATAAAAATGTGGTTTTCATATGATTATGTAAAGCACGTTTAATATAAATTTAACATATGATAAACATATGTTGATAAACATATCTGTTAATGTTAATTTGTTTTTTTCTGAGTATAAATCTCAAGTTATTTCATGAATGTATGATATTTCCTTTTTTACATTTGAAATTCATACATTGTATTGATAATAATGATAATTGGGTAATGTTCATGTATTTACGTTGGATAGTGTTGCACCAAACTCAGAAAACACAAAACACGGATTGATTCTTCCTTTTCAAGTTTTTGAAAAGTTTTTTAACTCCATAAAAATTGGAATAATCCCATTTTGATTCAAATTAAATTTATAGTCTGGATAAGACTCACAACTGTTTGATTAATTTTCTTTAACAAAATATCTTTTAAAATCATTTTTATAGGTAACGTGTTCCTTTTTTGTATTTATCTACATCCAAACTAGGCAATTACAGATTTGTCATTGTTACAAATTGCCCATGTGATAAAACTATTTGTATAAGGATACTTATTTTAGAGCGAATTGAAATTTTAATCAAGTATTAGAACAACACTGCGTGACATGTCAATATACTAGAAAACAATTATAAAACAACGATCGAGATACTGACAATTGAAGTCGAATTCAAAAAAATAATAAGAACACAAAAACGTTTTCAGAAAGAAATTGTTAATCGGAAAATCTTTAAAAAAACACGATATTACATGTAAAACTATTAAACATTACAAATAAAATGAATAAACAGATGGTATATTTGCTTCATAAAATAAATTAACTTAATGTAAACAATGTTTTTATAAGATATTTTTCCTCAATCTTTAAAACATTGCAATTTGTATACTTTATTGTTTTGATCTTAATCACAAAACAAATTAATAAAGTATTATTTTTATTTTATTGATTTGTTACCTCTGGTCTATAATGGTCGTGGTTTGAACATAATATATATATAAATATATATATATATATATATTTATATATATATATATATATATATATATATATATATATATATATATATATATATATATATATATATAAAAGCTTAAGTGTGATATTGAGTGAATGAAACACCGAAAGCTGCAGAAGTATAAGTATATAAGTATAAACTTGAATTCCATACCAATGCAATGAATGCATCAATATTCTTTAAAAATCATTATCATTATATTATATATAAGGCGTTATGTTGTATAACTTGGCAGTACAATTGATAACTGTAGAATAAGGTTGAGAATTAAAATATTAAAACACATACCTTCTTCAAAAAAATGTAGTTCTTGTCCTTGTGCATATTCCACACATTTTTTATGCAGTTCTTCACAGTTCGTTTCCTTACAAAGAAATTGTATGAAACTAACGTCTTCTTTCGAAAAAAGATTTTTTTCTAGAAGATAAGCAAAACATTCCAACACGGAATTTGCCGGCATTAGGGATTCCATTTTTCTTCTAGAATCTACAAAACATAAATTATAATACAATATTTATAATGTTACGTTTTGTAAGTGCGACGTATTGTGTTATTAGATATGAATGAGTTTGAATATTTGAAGTGTTAATTTTCTAAAGTTTTTCTTAACAATTTGCTATGGAAAACCGGCAATGTTAAAATTCATATTTTAATTCATTTAGCTTATTAAAAAATGAAATTAAAAAAAAAATGATATTGCTATGTTAAAAAGACAATGTTGTATTTAATATCAAGATTTATTTCTCTTCTTGAAATAAGTAAAATGTCAATTAATTTCCGACAAACTAAACAGTATATTCAGAAAATTAAAATTGTCGTCAAATATTATAATGTTCAGACAAAAGATAATATGTTGTAGAGAATATCTTAATACTGATGAGTTTAAGAAAGGGATAACATTATACACAAATCACTTAATACGAATTCTCTTAATAATATTTTTCTGAAATTATTTTGAAAATTAAATGCAACACTTGTAGATAATTTTTAAACCTATGGATAAAATCTACAAAATCAATTATCACTTAACTCAAACAATGCTATACAATCATATTTCAACAAGAAATTAAAACCAACAACAAGATAGAATTCGTTTGACATTGCACATCTTTTCGTGAATTGGCTGATGAAACGTTTATTAAAACTTCATTCATAGCGCAAATGCTGTTACTCTTGCGTTTATACTTAATAATATCTTGCATATAACTATATCTAGTTTATGTAGTCAAGCTTAAAGTCTGCATTTGGAAAGAAATGCTTAAAAGGTCGGCTAAAGCTTGGTATTACTCTAAGTTGTATTACAAACATGATTCTTTATCAAAATTATAAATTATATTCATTACTAACCGCTTAATATACTCCTTAGCTGTTGGAATTTCTGCCGTGGAAAATCTTTTGCCAAATCACCACATAGTTTTGCAAACTGTAGTTCTTTGTCTAAGACTGCTATTTTGCTTTCCACCAAATCTACAAAAAAATATTTTATACAACATTTTTTTTTGTATGACGGATTTGTAAATTTTGTAAGCTGTTACAGTTAAAGACGCATTTCATTTACAGTTATTATCGGCTATGTAATTTTCTGATAAAAACGCATTGTTGGCACATGCCCTTTTTATGAACTAGTATTATTTCTATATTAATTAAAATGTACTGGCTGCAAGTGAATATTATCAAATAACTTTAAATTCCAATTTTTTTCCAATTCGACAATCCCACTAAAACTAAATTTTGACAGCAACCCCGACCATGTGAAACTCAAATTAATTATTTCAATACAACATAATTAGATTATACATGTTATTTCGGATACATTTAAAAAAAATAGTTGGCTGATAGGTGATGACTTATAATTAATTTCAAATCAACAACTATTTAGCATATACACAATTGCAACTGATTTGTAATTGAGCAAGCAATAACAACTACTTAATATCCTGCGAACATGCACTATGATATTGGTTTTTATTCTTCCATAATATATATTCATAGGATGACATTGGATCCGTATTGTAAATAAAATTAATTTCATATCCTAAGATAGATAATTTCACTTGCAATAATTTGTAAAAATGCATTTTTATAGGACTTCTTTTCAATTTACGCTTTTTTTTAAAAGAGAAGTTAATTTTTTTGCTAAAAATCAAAATTGTGTTTTTGATAGCTTTTATAGCTTAAGCAAGTCTGCCAACTTTAACCAAAGTCTCTCTGTCTCTAGAGCTGTCTCTGTCTCTCTCTCATATTTAAAAAATGAAAGTTTGATACTAGTTCTGATATTATCTGTCTCTCTGAGACAGGAGACTATTCTACTATTTCGGTGGATGACATTATAGTCTAGTCCGATTTAGTAAAAAAAAATAGCTTTTAATTATTATTTGGTCCAGCATGGTTTTTAAATGTAACCAAAGTGTGCTGATTCCAAAAAAAATATGCTTGCCTTCATAAAAAAAGACGTAAAGTAGCTCAAAATGGCGGACGACCAAATTTTATATTTTTTTTTCTTAAAGTCTTTTCATTATTAACAAACAATAATGGAATGATCCAGCTTAGTATTTTATCATATCTAAAGTGTGCTAAGATTGAAAATCAAAGTACTGAAGTACTGACAGGAGTTGATTTTATCGATTATTATTCATTTTAAAATCAATGATATGTTACTTTGCTTGGCGAGTAGTTTATAATCTGTCTTTGA
Organism: Magallana angulata; assembly: GCF_025612915.1. Lineage (NCBI taxonomy): Eukaryota > Metazoa > Mollusca > Bivalvia > Ostreida > Ostreidae > Magallana > Magallana angulata. The sequence goes on along the minus strand of NC_069112.1, from coordinate 72,615,086 downwards.
ATTACGCATATTTTTATAATATGAATTCTCGGACTTTTCCGACAAGAATTTTGAGAAAAAACCGTATAAATCGTGTTGTGTAATGATAAATGATAGAATTGATTCAATCAAACTATGCATAAGTAATCGAACTGTTCAAAAATTGTATGGATCCAAGCATTAATGAACTCTAGTCTCGTTCAAACAGATGCTCGATTAATCTCCAACAAGCAAGAGAATGGGTACACCAGGTCACTTGATAGCTTGATGACACGACCTCTAAATATAGAATGACTCTCTGTTTGTCGGAGATTTACGGAGACAGCCGATGGTTGAACGAAACTTTATTGAACTCTGGCGTATGAATACATACGACTGCTTAAAAATATCTAAATTGTTCGTACTATTTTACATCTGACTATACTAAAGGTAGTAATAAATAAGTTTCTTAAAAACCAATGCTTCAAGACACTTCGAATTTATCGATTATTTTCAAGAACTAAATCTTGTCAGCGGTGATGATTTGTGCTTAGGTCCAAACATTGCTTCACTTTCGGTTTGCCAGAGTAACTGCATAGGAGAGTTGATTAAAATCAGCTCTCAAAAATTGCAGGCCTTTCACAAAAAGCGTTAATTAGGTCAACATGGCGATTCAAAATGGCAAATACCCAGATTTTATAATTTTTTTCCTAAAAAAATTAAACTAGAGAAAACGCATAATAAACAATATTGTTTTCCCTTCGACTGAAATGTCACATTTTCATTGGTTTAACCAAAGCACGTGATTGCCTCATATATCTCTATATTTGTTCTGTGAGAAATAATAGTAGGCAATATGGCCGTCATTGGTCGACGCTTCGCTTACTCATTTTTACTCATTATACATTTCATAGTATTTTATACATAAACTGCATGCCGTAAATTCTTAAAGTATTTGGAGTAGTTGCCCTTTGTAATTCTTTAAAATTAGAGTAGTTGCCCTTAGAATATTAACGCCACATCTGGAGCAGAACAAAATGGCAGCGTCGAAATTTGCTCAAATCTCTGCAGAGGAAAGGTAGAAAACATTTAAAATTGAATGGCAACAAAACATTGTAAGTAAACATGGGTGAAGCAAAGATTTTGAAAGAGTATTTGAAAGGTGAGATTGAAAATTTTGAAGAGTTTAAATGAGTTAAATTGGACGAGATGTTAGGCATCTTGTACATGGCTTTGCGTAGATCATCGCTATTTGTGAATAGATATGTCGCTTGATAGTCCTCGAGAAAACAAAACACTTATTAGGTTAGTTACTGACTCACTACGGAAATATATTGGGTTGATCAATCTCATTGATCAACCCAATATATTTCCGTAGTGAGTCAGTAACTAACCTAATAAGTAATAATAATTCAGTCCAGCAATGTTATTTTTGCATATTAATTAAGTCGTGCTTAGTCCAAAATTATGCTTGCTATGACAAAAATGGCGCTAATAAGGTCAAAATGGCGGCCAAAATGGTCGACAGGCAAATTCCTTAATTCTCTTTAGGTAAGGTAACAAACGATTATAAATTGGTTTACCATAGCATTTTATAATAACTAAGGTGTTGTGAATCCAACAAAATATGTTGATCGTGATAAATAGTAAAAATGGTGGACAGCCAGATTTCACAATTTTTCGTATCTTTAATGAAAACAAAAATAACAATACAAAATCACAAATTGGTTTAGCAAACATATTTATCATAATTAGGTGAAATGTGTTTGTTCTCATGAAAATGACGTTTATTTTGTCAAAATGGCAATTAGTGTATACCAGTAGCCAAATTTCATTGATCTCTATATAGACTATTAAAGGCCTTTTAAATGGGGAAAATGTTTGAATATCATAATTTCAATACTAATGAGAAACTGACAAATTTGAACACGTGTATTAATTGAAAAAACGTCAACCAGCTTTTTATATGGCATTTTTTTCTGTTTTCAATTGTTAAGATATAGTATATAAGTATGTTATTTATACAATCTTTTTTTGAATGATAAGATTATGATTTGAAATTTGTAAATGGTTTACCCGGGAATTAGGCACGTTTACATTCACACGTAAAAGTTCTGCAACCTGTGGGACAGTTGCAAGCTATCAAATCTAAGAAAGCTTTAGACATAAGATCTTAAGGTCATTAGTTCCAGCAACAAACAACCATTACTTAAATTTGTTTATCCTATCTCGGCTGGGCATGTTGATATGGGCATGCTTATATATGCCGATCTCCCTATCATTACCTTGGTGTGTGTTTGTTTCATAAGCAACGTAAGGCAAATCTTAGTGTGGACATATTCCCGGGCTTTGATTTTAGGAAAAATGCAAATTAAACCGTGTCAGTGGGCAATGTGTCTTGGTTATTCATATAACTAAAGAACTTCTCGAACTCTTTGATTTTCTGGTCAGTTAATTCTCCTTTTCATACCTTTTTCTGTTCATTTATTATGTCGATTTTCTCGATATGCTGTAGAAATAAGAAGTTGTGTCACATCATATCAATGAATGAAATGAACCAAGTGCTAATTCAAAGTTCTATAAAAGGGGAACATTTTCTCTTCAACAACATTGACCGGAATGTTTATCGGCTTTAAAGAGGTTCATAAATTCATCATCAAACTTATTTGTGAGGATATGTTGCAAATTAACACTGGCAATGTCTAACATATAAAGTCTTAACTTTTCCTCTTAATATGGACACACATTGATATACTTTCCTCGGCACATTTGGCTAAAAGCATGTTAACAATTTTGCAAGAGGTTCTTCATCTTTAACGAAGACATAGACAGCTTGATTCATTGTAAAATATCTAAATTGTGCCTAGTAATGTTAAAACGAGAAAAATTCTTTGGGTTGCCAAAAACATATTGCGCATACTTATTACTATATATAAAGCTGGTCGATATGTTGATCTCGACTCATTTTAAATCACAAGCTTTTCCAGTGTATATGATGATATATTAGTTAGATTGATTTGCTGGGAAGGTTTTAAAGGTAGAGACAAACATACATGTATGCTAGAATAGTTATTCATGTCGTACACTGTTCCTAAGTACATGCTTGTATCTCTGTTATAATAGAAGCTTATGACATCGATGTCTTTAAAGCCTAAAAACACCAGTTTTATAGTGCAGAAATATTTCGCCTCTCTCAAACTTTGCGCTGTAAGCATTTTTGTAATTCACGAACTTGCAGGTCGAAGGAATCGGTATTTAAAGTATAATTTAAACAAGAGGCCCATGGGGCCACATCGCTCACCTGAGCAACATTGGGCGTTCAAAAGATATTGTGCCATATGGTCCATCGGTAGAATAACAAAAAATAAATATTGTAAAGTATTCGAATTTTACATTTATTTTTGCATACATGTAATCTTTGACATTGAACCTTCATGAAATACTATTTTATTTTACAAGAATAAGAAAATCCTACGCAAGATATAAAACTAAACATTTGGTAGGGGTACACTGTTAAGTTGTTTACTTCCAATTCCCTATATTTTCGTTCTGCCCCCCCCCCCCCCGCCACCACTTTGTAAAGCGATCAAAATATATGAGAGCATATAGGTACATTTTTTCATCAACTACTTACTTGTTATTGTATTTAAAAAAAAATATAATAGTTATTGTTTTTTATTTTAAAAATCCTACATGTATAGATGTGAAGAAGAAAATTAATATCTGCCAATCTTTTGTTTTGCTCAGTTCAGGCCAAGTCTTGCCTACCCATTTTACCGTATGCCGACCCCGATTGAAACACGCCTTTCCTTTATTATTATTTTCGTAATAACTCAGATTTGAAACAGAATTAGCACTTAATTTTTGCAATTTATATTTTCCTTCCCATAAGGATAATTTATGCTAAACTACGTTGAATTAGACTCGGTAGTTCTTGAGAAGAAGATTTTTAAAAATGCACCCCCCTTTTTCTACAGTTTCAAGGTTTTCTCCGCTTTGAATACAGATCTGACTTTTATTTCTGCATTTCTTATTCGCCCTCCCATAATGATGCTTTGTGCCAAATTTGGTTGAAATTGGATAAGCAGTTTTAGAGAAGAAGTTCAAAATGTAAAAAGATTACAGACGGACAGACAGACGGACAGACGGACGACGGACAAAATGTGATCAGAATAGCTCACTTGAGCTTTTAGCTCAGGTGAGCTAAAAACTCCAGAAAGGTTAAGGAACAAAAAGGACATTGAAAAGCATGAACACAGAATGTTTAAATAAGATACCGGTATACGCCCTAATAAGACAAAACAGATATTGAACTGTTCTTTTTCTTCGTTAAAGTGTTCTAATCTTTTTTATGTGCTTATTTGTATAATGTAATACTTACACGTTTTATCCATGTAAACGGCTTTAAAAGAGAATTATGAATCTGGCTGTTGGCCATTTTGAAACGCCACTTTGACCCAAATATCGCCTTTTTTGTAAAAGTAAGCATATGTTGTCAAACCCAATATACCCTTAAAATGAATCAAAACTCTTTGTTGTAATGGATTATAATTGTTTTAATGCGTTGTTTCTTGTTAAAAAACTTAAATAGAAAGTGATGAAATCTGGCTAAAGGCCGTTTTAAATCACCATGTTGACCTATTTTACGGAATTTCCATCATAGCTAGCATATTTCTTAAGACTCGGTATGTAAGTTATATTGATAAACTTTGCTGGACCAAATTAAACTTGTTGGTCTCATGCTTTTTTTCGTTTTAAAAGACTTTAAAGAAAAAAGATATGAAATCTGGCTGTCCGCCATTTTGAGATAAAAAGCATCAACATTTAAGAAACTAAACCGTTATGAATCGTCATTTTTTTTAAAGATAATTTACGACATTTTCTTGTAAATGGCATATTATTTCTGACTATACACACCTAAGTTATGATTAAAAACTTAGCTGGACTTAATTTTCATTGCTTGTCTCATGCCTATGTCTATTTCAGAAATATAAGACGAATAAACAAAATTTTGTTATTTTAAATCGCCACTTTGACCTAATTAACTACCTTTGTGGAAAGCCAGCATTATTTGTAAGACTCAGCACACATTGAATATGATGAAGTACTATTTTGGATCAATTCATTAGTGTTTGTCATTATTTTTTCCCATTGAAAAGACTTTAAGAGAAAAATTTGAAGATTGGCTGTCCGCAATTTTGAATCGCCATTTGAGCTACTTAATGCCATTTTCATGAAGGCCAGCATATTTTTTCAGACTAAAAATTTATTTCATATAAAGATACATGACATATTAATTATCATATCAGGATGACAAAAACCATGCTGGACCAATAATAATAATTTGCCGTTCAAACGTATTTCTAGAGCTCTTTTTAGAAATTAGGACTAGACTAATCCTTTTAAATGGATTTAACACATTATTTTTATTTATTTCACATAAGGATGCCTTGTACATTTTCAAAAGTTGGTTAAATTGGCCAAATGGTTCAAGAAAAAAGAAAACAATTAATGTAAAAAATATAAAGACATAGAACAAAAATACATACAGATAGACAGATGGGCCGACGAAGGACGTATGATGCTTAAAAAAAATCAGTAATTAATAGTTACTACTGTTTTGGGTTATAAAGATTCTTCCCTATGGACATAGGTATTGTTTTAAAAAATGAATTTCTGTTGCAATGGGTCTTGAGAAAAATATAATTAATATATTCACCATCAACAATTGCTAATTAAAAGGTTTTTGTCCATTATTTAAAATATCTAAAATCCCTTTCCTATTATGCCGAGTTATTTCAAAGTTTACAGACAGATGGACGATAAGTGATCACAAAGATCATCTTTATCTTCAAGTGTTAAATGACATTTAGAAATCTGCATATTCCTTTGTATAGCAAAATGCCACGTTTACTTCCTTTACCTTTTGACGACTCAAGTTGAAAGATCTTTTGGTTAAGAATAAAATAGTCGATGTGAAGACTTGTAAGATGGTGACAGTCTCGTTCACTTAAGTTCATCCATTTCTTAATGTAAATATCCTTCACTGACAGCACTAGCATAAAACTTCTTGAATGATAAACGCCATTTACTAGAATCTCGTCTGTCCTACAATTCAGGATACCAGCAACTGTCTTAACGATGCTTATAATGTTTTCTCTGGTGTAGTTATTGAGGTCTCCTTGAACGTGGAACTGCACTTTTGTATACCCATTTTCTGATTTAAAAAGTGGAATGGTAGTTTGAATTTTTGGCATAAAACAGACACTTGAAAATTTAAGGAACGGCAAATACATTAACATTAACAACAATAGATCTAACAATAATTAAAAAAAACACCTCCATGAATTTCAGTTCGTTTGACCAATTATTTAACGTGTTTATTTGTATTCGTGCAATGAGAAGGGCAAGATTTGTTTCACACAAAAATATTCTCTGGTACGCGATGATAAATACTCCAGCGTGATAAACAAAACATCAATATAAAAAAAAAGAATAAAAAACATGATGGTTTTTACCTAAACGTTTTTACGTAAATGTTTTGAATAAAAAACTTTGTATTATTTTATTTGATCTGAAATTACTGATACGTATAACTTTTGTATTATGTATATATCGCTGTTTTTTTTCTCAGAACACTACATTTTAATTAAAAACTAAGTATTATATTCATACATGGTTTTTGTTTTTATGTAGACAATCGTAAGACAATATAACGATCCTTTACAAAATACAACTAGCCATAACCTTTAAAATATTGAAGAAAGGAAACTTACCTATTTGCCTTTCGAAACAACACAATGCTTTCTGCGATAATGCATAATCTTTACATTTCTCATACAATTCTTTACAACCGGTCACTTTGCAAAGAAATTGTACAAATATAACATCTCTTTTAGAAAATAGGTTTTCATCTTGAAGAATAGTTAAGCATTCCGTTGCAGAATCAGCTGATTTTAAGGAAGTCACGTCCGCAACTTTACCAGAGGCTACAATTGACATGAACACATTGATGTGCGTAATTTGCCAAAAATAAAATCATTTTAAAGACTTGTACCAAAAAAAATTTGCAGTGTATTTCTATTATTTACTTTGCATTTGATAAAGGGGAATGAAAATCAAGATTATTTTCTGTTGGAACTATTAAAATGGTTTATATGATAATTTGTTGTCATTCTCTGTTGATTTAAAAACCCCAACATCTTTATGCCTTAAAGCAAGCTTGAAGAGAGAAATCCAGATTTCCTGCCATTTACTGGGAACAGATATTATGTAGAACTATTTTGTATTGAAATAAAAATAAAATCAATATTTTGTACGCCAGACCATCTATTCCGGCTTACACATACGATGCACACAGTGCTTTGAATTAAACGCAGGTTTAAGCTTTTGTGTCGCTCCAGATTAAAACAATAAGTTCGAATGGACGACCCTGTGGCTACAGCTCTAGACGTGTTTGAAAGACGCACAAAATTGTGCTAGTATAGCCGCCGGATTTGAACCGTTTGGGGTCTTTTCCGTACCTGGCGATTACTAGGGAATTAGCTCAACACTCGCTGTATTTTCCACATTTATTCCAGTTAAAGGGGCATGGTCACGATATTGGTCAAATTCTATTTTTATGTTTTTATTATTTACAATGCATTAGATAGGCATTTCTACATTGTAATGATCAAAGAAAAATTGAGAGTTATTCGTAGAGTTATAAGCAAGATACAGGGCTTACAATTCTTCATGTAAACAAGGCTCGTGCCCTGTTTATGTTTACATAGATTCAATATACCAGTAAAAATATTTTTCTAGCTTATTTGTCTATCTTTTTATCTCACCTGAGCCAAAGGCTCAAGTGAGCTTTTCTGATCACAATTGTCCGTTGTCTGTCGTCGTTGTCGTCGTCGTTGTTTTTCACATTTTTTCTTCTTCTCAAGAACCACTGGGCAGGTTTCAACCAAATTTTGCACAAAGCACCACTAGGTGAAGGGTATTCAAGTTTGTTCAAATGAAGTGCCACGCCCTCTTTAAAGGGGAGATAATTGAGAATTATTGAAAATTTGTTGGTATTTTTCAAAAATCTTCTTCTAAAAAAACTATTCGGCCTGAAAAGCTTAAACTTGTGTGGAGGCATCATCAGGTAGTGGAGATTCAAGTTTGTTCAAATCATGGTCCTCACGGGAAGGGTGGGGCAACAATAGGGGGATCATGTTTTACATAGGAATATATAGATACACTCTTTAAAAATCTTCTCAAAAACTATCAGGCAAGAAAAGCTCAAATTAAAATGGGAGCATCCTCAGGTTGTGTAGATTCAAGTTTGTTCAAATCATGGTCCCCGGGGGTAGGGTTGGACTACAATTGGGAGATCAATTTTTACATAGGAATATATAGAGAAAATCTTTAAAAAATGTCTTCTCAAAAACTATTAGGCCAGGAAAGCTCAAATTTGAGTGGAAGCATCCTCAGATAGTGTAGATTCTGTTTGTTCAAATCATGATCCCTGGGGGTAGAGTGGGGCCACAATTGTTGGATAAATTTTTATATAGGAATATATAGAGAAAATCTTTTTAAAAATTTCTTTTAAAAACTATTTGGCCAAAAAAGCTCAAATTATCCTCAGATAATGTAGATTCAAGTTTGGTCAAATCATGGTCCCTGGGGGTAGGACGGGGCCACAATGGGGGATACATTTTTATAAATAGAGAAAATCTTCTAAAGTCTTCTTCTCAAAACTAATGGGCCAGGAAAGCCCAAATTTGAGTGGAAGCATCCCCAGATCATATAGATTCAAGTTTGTTCAAATAATAGTCCAGGGGTAGGGTGAGGCCACAATGGGGGATGAATTTTTACTTAGGAATATATAGAGAAAATCTTTTTAAAAATCTTCTTTTTAAATACTATTTGGCCAGAAAAGCTTAAACTTGTGTAGAGGCATCCTCGGGTAGTGTAAATTTAAGATGCAAAATCACATCCCTAGTGGTAGGGCGGGACCGTGATGGTGGTTTGAATTTTTACATAGGAATACATGTATATATAGAACATCTTTAAAAATATTCTGGGAAAAGTTTTCAGTCCAAAACTCAGTACTTAGTGTGAAAGCACAGGTTATGCAGATTTAACTTAGATAAAACCATGATTCCCTAGAGAAAAGTGGGGCCACGAAATGGGAGGGGGGTATATACACAGGGCGAAAAACAATCTTTAAGCAAGTCCTTAAAGGTGGCGTAAAGGTGGCTTAAAGGATATACAATCTTTAAGCCACCTTTAAGTCACCTTTAAGCTGAGCTTATAGGTCCTTAATGTCCAAACTTCTTTAAGTCACCTTTAAGCCATCTTTAAGCCACCTTTAAGCATCTTTAAGTGGCATTAACGCTCCCTTTAAGTTGTCTTTAAACCCTCTTTAAGTTCCCTTTAAGTCAAGTTTGATCAAGCTGAACAATAAAAACATATATTAAATGCAAAAGCTCTTTTATGGGTATGGGAAGGAGTGATCTGAGTGATAATATAATTTCAATGGAGGGGGGGGGGGGGTGTTCCAGGCGGTTTAAATTGTCGCTCCATGAAACACATCATCAACACTGCTCCGATGGACACAGATTGCCGTTATAAAATTCTTTATACTTTATTTTGGTTTCAAAATTATTGTAAGGGTGAGTGCGGTCTCTGTATCTTAATCTGTGCATGTTTGTTTCCTATTATAAATTAATCGGTGAAATCTTTCTCTCTCTCTCTCTCTCTCTCTCTCTCTCAGTTCATCCGGTTATTAAACAAAATAAAGATAATGAATCAAAAACGCATGATTTGATTTAATAATCGGTTTAAGGCTTGTATTTTTTTCAATTTTAATTATTTCTAGGTCTAATTCTAGATCTGCCAGATAAATGTTAAAGATGGAAAGACTCTCAACTGCCTTTGTTATACCTAGCAGGATATTACTGTTTTGATTGTCTAGACATAGTTTCGTTCGTTTTGTGTATATCTAATCAGAGTCTATTGTTTGTCCAACTGACGAAAAACCCTGGATCTAACACAGAATATACAAGATGTACACAACAGTTGTGTAGTGTGCCCAGGTGCACGTTTGTGTATATCTAATTAAAGTCTATTGTTTGTCCAACTTAAGAAAACCCCTGGAACTAACACAGAATATACAAGATATACACAACAGGTGTGTCGTTTTCCCAGGTGCATGTCAGGGTTTCTAAAGGCGTTGAAATCTTAGTAAGTACGTGTATACGATAAGACTAGTCTAGTGAATAAAAGTTTATTTACATTTGTAATTCATTTCAAAGTATTATTTCCTAACTCTGGGTTTTAAAAAATGTTTCGTCTACAAATTAAAGATACATGTATGTAAAAGTTAAATCTTGAGGCGAATTAATTAGTGTACCGGTAATCATAAATAAGGGTTAATTATTTAAATATATGCATAAGGCTAAATATGTCACATACCCGGCCTGGCACATCATACAATTGTATGTACAAGTATATGTATACATCATTTACAATTGCCACATGCAGTAAATACGTCACCGGTAATTAGTAATATTGTTTGTTATAGAATTGATAGTCTAAAAATCATGTATACATTTAAATATTAAAACATACTGGAACGGCGCCGTGATCATGAAAACCGGGAAATTGCGTAGAACTAATACCCTAAATGTTTCAATGTATTTAATAAGAGAAATGATTTTATTTTCTTTCTTGCATTTTTATAGTTATGAATTAGATATGAATTAGAACGTATATCTACTCGGTTTAAATTCATTAACTAAGATGGCCTACTAGAGAGCCTAACGGTTTCCATTTAGGTATAATATATTTTTTTTCACTGAGGACCAAGTTCAGTATTTCAATCTAAATACATGCATGCATGTAATTTTAAATTAGATATAATTGATTGTTACAAACTGAATGGTTTGTCAAAATCTTTTCAAGTATAAAATACACACTTTCATTCATTAGCCACTGATATATAGGATATAAAACCATCAAACATATGTAAGTTACCGTGGCGCAGAGGAAGTAAGATGATGCTAGTACACAAAGGGTCCAGGGTTCAATTCTCGCCATGGGCATTTTTTTTTTATCATTTTTTTAAATTTTATTTTCAAGAATTAAAACCGTAATAATACCTTTAACCCATATAGTTAATACATTTTGTTATTAAATTAAGGATAATATTGAATTTAAAAATTTTGAATGGCTTAAAGGTGGCTTAAATGTAGCTTAAAGGTAGCTGAAAGGTAGCTTAAAGGTGGCTTAAAGAAGTTTGGACAATAAGGACCTGTAAGTTGTCCTTAAAGGTGGCTTAAAGATAGTCTTTAAGCTGCCTTTAAGCCATCTTTACGCTTTCTTTAAGTCGCCTTTAAGCAACATATATAGCTTAAAGGTGGCTTAAAGATCGTCTTTAAGCTACCTTTAACACCTTTAAGCTATCTTTAAGGAGGACTTAAAGATAGTCATTCATCCTGTGATAGGAATAGAGAAAAATCTTCTTACAGGTACAACAACAAAAGGGGCTTGGTATTTACCAAAAAATAAGAGGTGGATAAAAATTGGCATATCTTCAATTTTTTTTAGCAAGAAAATTCTACTGTACTCAGTTGTCAAGATATTTTGATACAGTAATGCTAACTTGATCAGAATTAAGGCAATTATTGCTCAGGTGATCGATGTGGCCCCTTGGGCTCTTGTTATTTATTTTAAGCATATATAAACAGTTTCTTACGTTTAACACATTCGTTCTAGGTTTAAAACTGAAATTTTTACGTCAACGTTCAAAAGGTAAACAAACGCTTTGTTTACATAGCGAAGAATTTCAAGCTCTGTAACTCGCTTATTACTCAACAAATGACACTCAAAATTCGGTCGCCTATTTATAATGCCTTTCTGAAGGATTGTAAATATTAAAATCGAAAAAATAATTTTTGACTAAAATCGTGACCATGCCCCTTTAATAACACATTTATACAAACAGTTACTCTCCACTCCGTACACATTAAAAAGGGGAAACTCGCTTATAAATAATTCTTACTTAATGTTAACCTACATCTGACAGTGAGGGAAAACGTAACGGATTAGACGGACGACTTGTACCTTGACTCTTAACCTCTAACTATCAACTCTGACTCTCTACTCTCCTAGACTAACTTACAATCATCTATAAAACATATAATATTATTTTACTGGCATGACCATCTAAATAATCGACATGTATAAATCATCCAATCAGAGAATATTTCTTTATTCTTAAACTGACCATCTCCCAGGTAAACGCCCATATATTCACCTGCGTTAATCCGCTAATTGTTATGTAATTACATTAATTCTATTAGTGTCAAACACATATTTGTTAGCTGAAACCATTGTCCTTCAATCCTGCCTTTCTAATAAGTATATTTCCTAAAGCTACACTTGATTACTTTGATGTCCTATTTCTTTGTTACAGTTAAGACGTTTGATAAACATTACTTTACATTCTATCACATCACAGTCAGGAGGAATTTCACGATAAATAGGAAGACTAGATAACGTTAATTTACCAACAAGCTAAACTATAGAAAATGTTCGCAACATGTAAAATATATATTTTACATGGTGATACTAGATTTAAACTCATTAACCGTTTTATGCCAAACTCTGTGGAAACAACGTTTTAAGTTATTTATTCAAAATGTGTTAAAAAACACTTTTTTACAAATTACATTTTAAAGTATCTTTTGTCAATAAATTTGGTCCCGCCAGTAAATATTTGACCCGAATTCCTTGCTACTTCAGAAGTTAAGTGTAATCGGTATGTTTAAAACACAGTCACTCCCAATTTTGTAGGTTTCGAATTATTATGTCGACATAACGAAAACATACATTTTCTGTGATGTTTGACATCTGATGACAATTCTACCCTCTTCGCTTTTAGATTGATGTCAGGTCGACGAACATGCTCTGTTTGTTATAAGTTTTTCATTTAGCTGAATCGCAAAGACAAAAGACCAGTCTCAAATTGATATTGTTCCATATTTGCCAGAACTTGTCAGTTAAGAGCGAATATTTTAAGTAGCTAATACTGATACTATTGTAATGGATTCAGCATTGACGATGAGTGATATTTTCTTTTATGTTTTCCAGAACATGTCATTTAGAGCGAAAAGCTTACATGTAATTTGCTAATAGTAAAATGCCATGTTGATAAAACGACCCGGAATGGATGGTTTGACGTTATTGATATACGTAGTTCCATGAGAGTTTAAATACAAAGTGAGGCAATCGATATTTTGTTATGCATAGTCTACTCCTTTAAATAAAAAAAAATGAAGAAAAATTGAAGAGAACAGATTCCTGAATATTATAATGATAATAATAATATTTATCTTATGTGATTGGATTACATGCTACGCTTTATGTTAATCAACAGTTTTCAATACACCATTAGATATATTTTACAACTAATTGACAACTGTAGTGCCATCAAAATATATATGTGTTGTTGTTTATTACATACTTTATCGTACATTTTTTACATGTATTTAAAAGATTAAGTACAATCTAAAAAATGTGTGTAAAAAAACTTACATTGTATTATGAGTTTAAGCAATTTTAGTTTTTCGACAGGAAATTGGTTTGCTAGGTCGTTATTTAGAAGGGCAAACTTAAGTCCTGCACCTTTGTCTTCGTAAAGTGTGTTTTCCATAAAACCTGAAAAATATATATATATATATAAAGCACAGGGAATTTCACGTTTGTTGGAGCTCCACCTCCGCCCCGACCGAGGCTTGAATTGACTACCTCTGGAACCCATTCTCCTAGCAGTGAGCGGCCACCGCGCTACCAACTCGGCCATCTAGGCAAGACAAAAATCTTGATTTCGATGACGAACGGAACACATTATATATGTGTGTATATATGCAATGTGTATCGTTCCGATCCTCTCGAATTGTCGTTTAACTGTATTTCACCTGTAACTCAAGCGACTGTGTAGTGCGCGGCCATCGAAAGCAATATTTTTGTCTTGCCTAGATGGCCGAGTGGGTAGCGCAGTAGCTGCTCACTGCTAGGAGAATAGGTTCTAGAGGTCGTGAGTTCAAGCCTGAATCTGAATTATCTTTGTAAATTTTACACAAGGTGCACCTATAAACATTGAGATTCAATTACATCAGATTTACATTAAATCATGCACTAGATAAGACTTCTCGTTCTATATTAAAAAAAGTGAAATTGTTTGCATTGTTTTCAACATTGAAAAGTAAGAATTATATACGATCAAAGAAAGGGGTAATAGATAACCGATTAGATAACTATGCAAACAACATTCATTTGTAGAACACATTGAAATTCAAGAATTTAAGGGCATGCATCTTTCATAATTTAATTATAACATTTGCGAACGCCCTTCATTCTAATAACAATAAAGAATATAATGCATATTTACACAAATATGATGATTTTTTGTTGAATCTTTGAAACATTTCTATTCCAAAGCAAGTTGACTATTACATTTTAAATATACGTACATTTTATATTTAAGAAACTCTCTAAATATGTAAACAGGCACTGGAAAGGTTTGTGAAATTACAAGACTGCATAACTATTATATGTAGAATAACATATTCATTCATTATTAAAGTTCAGGTATATTGTTGTTACTGTGGTCTGTCACGTTTTATTTCTCAAACTGCTCTTACATCTTAATAACCAGCGAACTGAACTCTTGGGGTATAATGTTGTTTTGTAAAAAAAATTCCAAAATCTCTGGCAGTCCGGAGGTTAGAAAAAAGTAAAAAGGTAAAACAAAGGTGAAAAAAGGGCACCACAATTTGACACATTTTGAGTATGGTTTCGAAATTATGGAGAAACTACGTAATCTTTTTGAATGTGATAGGGGCTTTCTTTAGATGTGCTAAAAGGTTTTGACAATTTAATTTTTATCCAGGGAGTCTAATAGTTGCAGAAAAGTGACGTTTATCACTCATAAAAATCTAGATTCCAGAACTTATCTGATGTTTGAATGAATAAACACATCATATATTAGGATATGATAGGAATTGTCCTTTAGATATGCAATAAGGTTTCATAATTAAAATTTCACCCAGGGAGTAAAATAGTAGAAGAAAAATAACGTTTTTCACTCCTAAAAAAACCTTGTCGCAAACTCCTCTTATTATTAAATGAACAGCAGCGTCATTGAAATATGCTGACATATAGATGTGCAGAAAGGTTTTAGAAAAATAATGTTGATTCCGTACGAAGATCAATCGCATCTGCAAAATAATGTTCCTTATAAAAAAAACCTACTTCCTAGACCTCCTCTTATCTCATATGATTAAATTACTACAAGGGATGGGAATCACAAGCGTTTTTAACAGATATTTGATCATTTTTTTTTTATTTTTTGGGGTATGGAGAGGGGGATGGTTAGGGTGCCCATAGAGGCCTAGACCGAAATATTATATGTTATTAGGCATTTTAAAGTCTCCTAAACAAAGTCGGACATCGCATTCGGCAGCTTCGTCGATATCTTTAACGACCTAAGTCATGAAGCTGGCATGTGTAGTTTGAAGCTCGTTGCGAAACTCTTTTATCGCGCTTAAAGTTCTTTTAAGATTCGTGACACATTCCGCGTGATCGACCTTCACTAATCCTACTAATCACTATCCTGCGCTTTTGTAGTTCCATGTCCTGCAGCTGCTTTACTTCCGGTGTCCATTCCGGTTTTAGGTAAGGTTTGTATCTTGAGACTGGAGTGGTGTTGGAAGCAGCATATTGTAAGAAGTGGGTGAGATCAGAACAGAAGGTATCGATATGAATAGCACAATCAACGTTTCTATCCAACAAGCTGATAACTTTCTCGGAAACATGCTTTTGGTATGAATCGATTTTACACGAGTCTGCTTTATGCCATGTAGGCAAACAGTTTAGGGATTTTTTAGACGAACGAGTTTTAGGTTGGATGTCAATAGACATTAGAACAGGAAGATGGTCAGAAGTGGAGCTATACAGACCTTCTTCATACACGTAATATATATTCAGAGCTACATAGAGAGTTGCTACAGAGTATGTAGTCAAGAATGGTCTGGGTTAGAATAAAAGAGTAATCTGAGCCGGATATAGAGAAATTAACACGAGGGCGCCCAAATGGTTACGCATAACAAAATCCTCAAACAGTCTTGTTTTATACACGTTCAGGAGGTGAGTGTTTCCAACGTATATGCTAGCATTAAAATCGCCTCCTATAACCACATAGCCTTATGATAAGTAATGGGCTACAAGATCTTCCAGCAGATTAAGTTCCGTGCTATAGGACTGTATGATATTGTCTGATGGAAGTCAAACGCCAAATACGTCAGAGAACGGTCTTGTGATCGTCTTATTTCTAACCCAATAATACGTGAAAATCGAAGTCAGTAAACTCTCAAATAGATAGTTCGAGTTCTTTTTTTATACATAACAGCAATTCCCACTTTATCTAGAAAGCATGAACAGTGTGTTGATGTATTTGTAGACTCTGTTCGAGAATAGCTTTTGTAGTCAGGATGAATTGAGTCCAGATATGAAGCGTTGTTTGGCTTAAGTTTGATATGATTGCAATGTCGCATTTTACACGATCAAGCATACTGGACAAACATAGTGATTAAGACATTATGCCTCTGACATTCCAAGAAAGTATGCTAAGTTTATTGGACATTTGAACGAGTATTATCAAAACACACAAGTAAGACAAAAAACAAGTTCGATTAATCAACATCGTCGTTTTGATGATCTCTATCGTCGTTGGCTGAATCTGCTTCGTCACAACGCCCGATTCTGTCCTGCCACTGTTTATTGCTCATCCAGGGCCTGCATGAAATCCCTTTTGGCCAAAAGCCGTCAGACTCTACTGCAAACGTATTATATTTGGCGTGTACGATATTTGGCGGAAATCACTTTTTGAACAAGTTGGCGTGGATTAGAATAAGTGTTCTCCTGAATGTGACTATTCTTATACATTTATGCATGGCATTTAGCAATGTACTTGATTTAGCGGAAGTATCATTCCGCCAAAAGCTCTAAATAGAATACACAGCCAAATGTAGTACGTTTACAGTATCTTACATACGTCCCGCACCACAACATTGATTTTCGTATTACGACGAGCCCTTTCGCGCCTAGGTTTGAAAATCACACACAGAGAGACGGATATGTCTTTGTCTTTGAGAAAGTTTTCATACCTAGCTCTGTTGAACGCTGGCTTATTCCGAAAACATAGTAGCGTGCGTTGCGTTTACGGTAACACTTTCAAACATGTCGGCGTCTACTCGAACACCAGTTGAACTGTTTGATGGATCGGTAGGCTTTTGAGAGGAAGAGATAGGTGACAATGAAGAGTTATTTGCTAAACACTATTTTGATAAGTTAGACTATTTAGAATCTGATGCGATATGTATCCTTTGAATTGCAGTGTTATGTGATGGAGAAATCGTACTTTCATATGAAACACAGTGGGTTTGTGTATCCTTTATCAACGCTTCATCCGCGTTTGCTGTGGATGAGGCAGCACGCGTACACGAGTCAAAAATACCACGATCAGTGACTGGTACTGGTGCGTGCCAACTTGCGTGGGCGTCCGGTGATATTGTTTTGGTGGCTACACACACAGACGAGTCGAGGTCATTCAGGCAAGACGGACCGTTAGAGGTTCTTAGGTCTCCTATCTGTTTTTAAATACCAGAGCATAGTCTTGATATTTTAGATATTTCAAGTTCTAATTTCTCACTTTTCATTTGATATGTGGTGGAGTCGAGACCTTGGAGAAACTTTAGCTGTGCATTAGTAAGCTTATAGAATTTCTGATATCCAGTTGTATGAGATTCAAGAGAACTCTTCATTTTTGTCGTTTTCTTCTTTCAGAGAAGAGTTTTTTGACAACAAATCCGTAACCGATTTCTCTAAAGCTTTAACTAACTTGTACTGACTAGCATTTTTGCTGGCTGACTCTCTCTCTCTCTCGAGAAGTGATTGAATTGATGACCGTAGTTCGACCACTGAACTTTTGAGTAATTCGTTACTTTGTTCTTAAATTTGTCGAAAACATCACCTTGAAATGCATCATCCCCGTTGCAAAACATATTAAGTGCAAAGCAGTCTTTTACGGATTGAGTAACACTCAGATTGTTTTTTGTTGTCTTTCGGGCTGTTAGATTACACATGGGACACTTCTGAATAGACTTGGCCTTGGAGAAAAGATATGTTCTGTAGTCAATTATGAAATGTTCATTAGAGTTTGTAATTACTAGGAGTTTTTCTACGTAGAATTCCTTCGGGAGATTCTATAAATTAGAGTCTAGCGAAGTGAAATCTGAGTTTGGGTTAAATCCGTGCGAGAAATTGTACCCGTCTGCGTGTTTGAGTAGGCAAAGGTGGATCTGTGAGTAGGACTCTTCACATTAAAGGCCATATATTTGATCACAATTTGATCCCATTTGGTAACTATTTTTAAGGGAGAAGGGAGTAATTACGTCAAGTAATGAGCCTGTCGACGCATAGTAATACACGTGACCGCTGAATACGGTGCGTCAGATCACCAGTATGGATTTTATTGCATTTGCTAATCAGTGTTGAAATGTTGCAGCGCAATGTCCGTGTGTATCAAATGAAGGTGCGGAAAACACAGCTCTCCAGTAGTTAACTGGAAGCTGGCTTTCTCTCTCTTTTTTATTCAGGTAAGATAAATCAATGCAAATGCGCGCAAAAAGTAGTAAATGAATTCAAGTGGTTTAGCTAAAATGATATTTTCAGAGATTTTTGTGAAAAATATTAGATATTAATGTTGATTAACTTGATTGTTATCAATTTGAAAACCAATTTTAAAATGTCATATTAAATTGTTATGCTTTGAATAAAAATTGAATTTGAGCAATAGTATTCTTGATACTGAGACGAAAGGATGATATTGATAAAAAAAAACGTTATCTTTTAATTGCACGTGTCGCACATTTTATAAAATTATAATTATATTGATCGTTATGAAAAATATCACCAAAAATAATGTTGCGCATGAATTCCATTAGACATTGCTTAAGATGGCCAGTGAAGCTACCTGTAAGTTGAATAAGCACACGTTCTTGCTATACAATTAATAATTTCAAACCTGCGATCAAAACAGATCTAGTATGTAATATCTGTACACAAATCACACGCCATCTAGTCAGTCACATGGTATGTAATAGCTTTACAAAAACACACGTTACAGAAGGTGATTAATTCTCATTACCTTCTTGCTTTTGCAGAGGTCGATTTTCATCATCTAAAACACAGTGATACAAGAACTTTGTACTTTTAAGACATACTGTACTAACTGTAATACAAATGATTTGATAACACTTTTCATTCATTTTTTATCTTAGGAATGACATTTGTATGTTTATAGTTTGTTTTAAATTGTTTATTTGACTTAAAAAACGAAGGAGACGTGGTGTTTAAGAAATAGTGCTATTTAGATTATATTTTATTACAAATTCACAGGTTTGAAGTCTTACCTGAGATTTCTCCAACTGTACTTCCTACAAAATTTGTTACTTTTATTTGATATGTATTCTTTTTAAGTTGATCCTTTTCCTTTATAACTAACTTTGGATGAGGGAGAGAGTTTGTTGACCCTTGATATTTTTCAGCATTGACATCTAATGGTGTGAACGTTTCTTCCCCTTTGGACTTAAAATTCCATTGAGCATGGCAGGGGCCTGGATTTGATGTAATCTCCACCGTGAAACACAAACATTCAATTCCTCCTGTTAAATTTTTCTCCGAACGTATGTATACATTTGGAACATCTATAAAAATAATTAAGTACTGTGTCAGAGTGTAAAAACCATTGAAGTTGTGTCAATATGAACGAAGGACAGCTAACCAGATTGATAATGACGCTATTTTACAATAAGTGACCTATAACATCATGTTTGCATTAACTTCTATTTATCTGTAAAATATAAACAACTTGTTTTCATTTTTTTTTTTATATTTAAGGGGTTTTATTCTCAAATTAGGATTGTTATAATAAAATTATATGTCATGTTTAAAATTTGATCTAAACACAAAAAGTGTTAATGAAATGAATAATTATTGAAAAGAAATCGATATTTTTAATATAATATTGAATTAGGCTCAAACAAAGTTTGATTTTGGAAATTGGAGCAACAAAAGGAAATTCGGACTAATTTTTTAGATTACATGTATGTATTTTACTGACATTTTTTGATAGTTCTTAAATATTCAAAGTTAAGATTTTATTTGTTAGTCAACATAAGTATGCATATTTTCCGATGGTTTTATCTCGGATTTTAATTGTATGGCACACACTACAAAACTATTGATAAATGTTTAACAGCGATAAAATACACCTTATCTTTGAGTTTGCTAATTGACCTCATAAAAATTACATGCCAGCAGAGTAAAGTCAACATACTTGATTTAAAATGATAAATGTTTAGGTATTATCTTCATTCAGTGTTTTGTTAAATGAAATAAACAAATGGATTAGGGATTTGAAAATCGTTAGAAGAAATTCGGACTGGAATATTTTTAAAAATTGCGAATGAAAGATAATGCTTTGTATCTATTAAGTGTCAATGCCATTCCTAAACTCGATGTCACTTGTAAAAGTGTTAAGCAATTTGTATTATTATCATAATTTACAAAATCTCAAAGGGATTTTTCTTAACTTTAAAAAAAATATTCAATGACCATCATTTCAAAAGTAGGTCATGGACCCACTTCTTTGAAAATGAAAAATAACACTACCATGAAAAGTATATATCACACAATTGATGGTTTTTCATTATCATCAGTGGATTTTGTTTTGGTCATGTATACCTTAACCGTCATAGTAGCAATTCTACATATTATTAATACGGTATATAACTCAATTAATTGTTACAATTTTGAAACAGTTTGGTTTGACATATTGGTTTCATTTTCAGAGGTCAAATGTTTTCCTCTTTTATTCACTGAAAGGTGGCTGAAAAAAGACTAAACGATGACTAAATGACATAGCTCATCCAATCAGAAACCGTTTAGTTACAACACAATTAACATTTAGTTGTATGAATAGCAACGCTTTATCCTCTGCTTCTTCCAGAAAAGTCATAAAACAGCGTAAAACAGATTTAAAAAAAAACCTTTTAACATACCAATAGAGATGACGGCACTATCATTTGGTCCAACCGCATTGATCGCTGTTAGTTGATACTTGCCAGCATCATCCTGGCTGACGTTTCTGATGGTCAAAGATGGATCATCAATGGTAACGCCTGATAGTCTACCACCACTTCCTTGAATATCTAACTTCTCTCCATTTTTGGACCAGAAAATATTTTTAATGTCAGGCGAATCGTCCGACAAAAACACGACTCCCCGTAATTTAATTGACCTATTATTGATATCAGTTTCATGACCAACAGTAATATTGGGGAGACCTAAAATATAAATATTAAGTAAATTATAAAAAAATATTTTCGTCAATGGGTTCTTACATTTTCAAACAAAAGCGTATTAGGCATAAAACTCGTCATTGACAATTTTCGTCTCTTTTTGTATAGATTACTGAAAGGGTCCCTAAATTGTCTTTTATGCATCTGAGCAAAACGTATTAGGGCAATCGTTTCCCAATCTTAAGTTCTGTTTCAATTTTAAGCATACCTTAGTACAAATGAAAGAACAAAACACACTTTCAAGGAATTATTTGATCAAAAGTTTGTTGATAATGGTTAGGCCGCAATTATTTTTACTTTAAAAAGATATGTTATTCACATAAGACAACTATATATCAGTTTTTCATTAACTGAGTCAAACTACGAAATGACATACTTCCTGTGACCTTCAGATATACGATGTTGCTGACATTCACTCCAAGTTTATTTGAGATCTGTAGACGATAATAGAGCATGTCATCAAAGGTTGTCTTTGGGATCACAAGACGTGGACACTCTGGACTGACATTGCTCCCAAAATATTTCGATTTTGTAACGTCCATCTCATAGAAGTCATTTCCATTTTTGCTGTTCTGCCACTGAGCTTTTTCAGGTTGTGGATTTGATGTAACAATGGACGTTATTGTAGTATCTGATGCAAAATGAACTTTTGGTTTGGTTGAAATTGCGATGCAAGGAACGTCTGTAAACAAAATAAAGCAATCTTGAGTACATTAATCTTGTTTCAATTAATGAAATATTTTATGCTTTTTGTGAGTTTGCATGCCTTAAAAATAAATTACCTTGTCCTCCATCGGCACAAACATATGACTCTTTTAACGACTTCGTTTGAATAGTAAAAAACACATTTGAGAGAAACTGCCGTTTATTTCATGTTTTTTGTTTTGTTTTTCAAAATAATCATTTTGAAAAAAAAACCAAAATAACGAAAAAACATAAATAAAAGGCAATTTCTCTCAAATGTTTTTTTTTATAATTCAAACGAAGTCTTGCAACCATGAATAATGGTTCACTGAACTACAATAACAACACATGAATGGAAAAAAAATAGGGAATCAAGAAATCACTAATGCACAGAAAAATTATAACTCTACAAATCATTCTTAAATAACATGTGTAAAATCATTTTTGTTTGATTGAGCATGCTAGTTACATCAGTGTTTTATCTTAAAATATGCTTGCAGTGATAAAAAATATGTAGACATTTAATGATATTGGTGAAACTTTATAATTGCATATATCTAACACATATATTAACGATGATAAAGATAACCCCCAAAAAGACAACCATAAAAAAGTGTCGATACCGCAGGAAAATCGGCCCTTGTTTTTGACTCGATTTATAAATTCCAAAGCATCTATCAACAGACAAGTTTTTCATTTAATATCAAGATTCATGTTTTTAGGTTTTAAATATTATATAAAATCTTATTTAGACTTTGATAGTCAAATTTTATATCTTTTAAAGTAAGAAACAGAAATAATAAATGCAGATATCAGCAACCAAAGGGTGAAGGTAAACATCAAAAGAGGGTAAGGTAATGATCGAATAGAACTACCAATACAATACTATCAATACAAATTAATGATGCAGATATCAGCAAGCAAAGAGCAAAGGTGAACATCAAAAGAGAGTAATGTAATAGTCGTATAGTATCGAAACAAACTTACCGAGTACTATATCTTTTTCTTTAGATCCAACAGCATTCGTTACTGTGCAGGAATATTTTCCTTTGTCGTCTTCAGAAGGTGATTTAATTATGAGACAACTGTCATGGAGACTCCCTCTAATGAATTTATCGTATCCTATATCCATTCGGTGGCCATTTTTACTCCATTTTATGTCCTGGACATGAGGTGAATTTTCTGAAACTCCAAAGCTGTAATGAATTTTTATTTCTTCGTCTTCTGTTGTTACTTCCAAATCATTCAAAAAGGGTTTTTCTGAAATTAAACAAAAGTTAGTTAAGCTTGCTTATTGGTATGTGGATTAAAAAAAAATATTTCTTACTAAAACGAGCAGCATACCTCCAAGTACATGTAGATTGATAGTGTTACTGTACAACATTTGGTTGTATCCATCTGGCAAAAAAGCCTGGTATTCCATTGCATCCATTTTACATACAGATGACATTACAAGCCTTGTGTTGGTACTACCACTATATTTCTCTAGAGTTGGGTCAATTATTTCAACCCACTTTCCTCTGCGTCTCTGCCATATAATTGGCAAACAAAAGTGTTCAGCTTGTTCCACTTCTGCGTCAAAAATTGCTGAATTCCCACAAATAACTTCTTCATTACCTTTTATCCGAATAGCTGAAGAAACACACGTGGAAATAATTGTAAGAGGTATATTACATGTCTTTTAATTTTTTGTATTGTTAAATAAAGTGTATTTATTAATAATAAGGAAAACAAAAAGAGCATATATACGCTCATTACGTACAAGCAAATTGAAAACATATAGCATTTACTTGCCTCTTTCATCTGTCTGTTTTTTTATCTCCAGATAGGCTTTCCAGATGTCTTTATATTGTTCCCAGAGTTCATATCTAAACTGTGAATATTCTATCTCTCCGAATTTTTTAACATAATCTACACTACATCCTGAGTGTGACTTAAGTCTAATTAAAACAGATTTTAAAGTTTTCCAAACATCTTTAAACGTATCGTCAGGAATGATTGCAGAACTTAAGTGTGCAAAGTTATTGTTTCTGAACAATCTGAGACGCTCAATGTCATCTCCGACCTGTATATCGTATTGGCCTGGTTCATTTCCCCATCCTCTTGTTGGCATCAGTCCAGGACATAAATTTCTGATGAGAGTGTACAATAAGGTAGCATCAAACTTGATGTAGTCCGGTAGAACAGGTGGTGGAAAGTAACATAGCTTTCGTTGGTCCGTACGAAGCGGATTTCTCCCATGCAACAAAGAACTATTTTGAATCTTTAAGAATAGATCCTCAGGTCTAATTTGACTTAGCAGAATGTCTTTGAGAGGCAACTTGATTAAATCCAAACTGGCCTCTGAAGCACACTGGAAGTTATGTTTTTCTTTTAACGAAGAAGATGACATATCACCTTTGGAGTTAAAACTCACCGTTCATGACAATTCAATTAGGCTAAGTCGTTCTTTATGGTTTCACATGTGTTTTAAAGTTGTTTTCTTGTTTTTTTTTTTTAATTTTACTGGATGAGTTTTGTGTTTTTCTCAAACCAACTTCCATCACTGTAGTAAAAAGAGAAACACGTTCAGAATATTTGAATTTCAGTTATTTGAAAATAATTTAATTCTGGTTGTAACGCGACAGCTTATTGGATAGAAAATTTAGTTAAATTTGTATAACCTGGTTTGCACATCACAGGACACGTCACAATGCACCAACATCAAAAACGAACTAATCCGCCAAATGTTACTTTTGAATTTTGAACAGATAAATATTGTCTTTAAAAGTAAAACGGACTCAATTTGTACGGTAAATAACAGAAAATTAAATTATAAGGAATGAACTCAATGTCTACCACAATTATACTCGTATAACCTGGGTTGGAGCAATTTACGCTTTTTTATAATCCGCTTCGCGGATCATAAAGCGTAAACTGCCCTAACCCAAATTATACAAGAATAACTTGACTGGATAATTGGGTCATTTCTTAAATAATTTAATTCTGGTTGTAACGCGGCATTTGATTGGATAGAAAAATTTAATTAGATTTGTATAACCTAGTTTGCACGTCACACGTCACAATGCACCAAAGTCAAAAACGTACTAGTCCGCTTGATGCTATGTTTAAATTTTTAACAATTATTACCATTTTTAAAAATAAAACGGACTCAATTTGTACAGCAAATTACAGAAAATTAAATTTTAAGGAATAAACTCAATATCTACAAAAGTTATACTCGTATAACCTGGCTTGGAACAATTTACGTTTTTTTATTATCCGCTTCACGGATTATAAAGCGTAAATTGCCCCAACTCAGGTTACTTTCGTATAACCTGGGTGGATATTAAATTCATTTCTTTTAAAAAACTTTAATATAATAAGACTGTTTTAAATGTATCCTGTTCCATTGAAAATAAATTGTTTGTCATGAGTTAAATTAGTCATTTAACCTGTATAGAAGAAGATAACAATCATGCACGTTATTATTAATGTAGACGAATAGGTGAAGATGGGTAACAATGTTGATCGCAATTCAACAGTGCGGGTTCTTCAAACACACCATTTCAAGGTAAGGGAGGGGTATTCCTAAATGATTATGGGTTGGTATTATCTTAGTAAAAATGATATTTGAGATCTAAACTACACCGACCCTACATTAAGGAGGATGTGTTGTCAAAGAAAAATGATCAAAACTTTTAAAAAACATTTCACTATAAACTATCATTTAGTACAGAAAAATACACAATTATTTTAGCATTTTTAAAAATATGACAATTTCCCTATATCTTTAGACGATAAAAAATACAAATAATTTAGCATTTAAATTTGACAAATTTCCTATATCTTTATACAGATATTCGTCTGAAAAAGGTAAATAAAGCAAAAACCATGACCACAGCCTTTCTACCGGTAATTGCTCAATTATTTTGGGAATTTAGAAATTTTAGGATATCCAAAGAATAATGATATTAAGAGTCAAAATCAGCAAGCATCGAGCATTTTGTGAAAAATATGGAAAGTGACATAAAAACAATAATGATAAAAACACATATAAAGATAATCAGAATGAAGATTGTATTAAAAATATTTTGGTAATTTTTTTTTATTCGTGTTGTTACTATGGAAACCACGTGCTTTAAGACTGACTGATTTGTACTTCATTTTAACATGAAAATTTTTGTATATTCAAATACAATATTATGTTAAATCATCTTAAAACTCTATAAATAATTTTTTGTACTACAAAACACTTTGCTGTAATTTAAACATCATTAAGAATTTACATTTACTTCATCCTTTGATATTTATACCCGTTTTATCTTGTTAATTTTGCATGCAAACACCAGTCAATTCAGTGCACTTTTATAAAATTCTACAACCATGTCAAGGTTAACTAACACCACGTATTTATATTATGAAATTTGTTCTAGGAGAATCAATTAAAAAATCTTTAGGCAAGACACCCGTTTATAAATAAATACCGATTTTAAACATCTGGGAACGTTCAAATTTGACTCTAATTACCTCCCTTTGATATGACTGTCTTACGAAAGGAGGTAAAAACGGTATTTTGTTTACATTGTTTACATCCAATATTTCTACGGAGCTGAAGTGAGACGAATATGGATTTTAGTTTCTGGGTAATAGAAGTGTTAATTTAGTTCATCATCATGGTAAGTGACAACTTTTACTGGTTTCTTATTTGCTACTAGCAAACATTTCTTTAACGGGAGAAATAGTGGAAGCTGTAGATCTTCGTGAAAATTTGGATTAACATGTCAATGCACACAACATTATAAATAATAGTTTAAACATGACAAAGAAAATTTATACCTGATTGCTTAGTGTATATAGTGTTTGTGCATCAAGGACAATAACAAACTTTTAATGAAAAATATATCAACATACATGTGTAGACTATGGTAGCTACATGTATTTTGGAAAATGTAGAATACAAGTACATGTTTAATGTATCTTGTGTGAATAATTGATCAGTGTTCTTCTTATTCTATATGTTGATAATTAATGTTGTATTCACATAAAATCAACTATTTGTACCATATTGCTTGAAAAAGTCAAGATTTTTCACCTATTTTTAATGAATTATAACAGTAAAATACTTTACTGTATGAGTTTTCAAGACATTTTAATTAAATAGGGGATGGAAAGGTGTATTAGTTGTAACAGGTTCTTTGTTTTATTTTACAGATAACTTAAAGGGTTGTAAACAGAAAATGTTTCAAATGCAAGCCAAATGAATCAACTTAAACGATGATGGACACTAAAATCTACGATGTCTACACAAAAATTGAAATATTTACACCAGACAGATCAGAGACAGTGCTTGAAATATTTAAATTTTGCAAAACAAGAGGGTGAAAGTGCAATTGCAAAAAACAGACCAACAAATGCAACAAATTAAAACTAAAGTTGACAAGGGATGATTTTCTTTAGCAGAATTTCTTTCATCCTTGAAGATATACAGCTATGTTAGCCACTTTGTTCCACAGAAAAGAAGAGCTGGCTTTCAACTAAAACTGAAAATCTTATCAAATAGAATTCAAAATTATATATATAATTATATATAGGGATATTTGGGTTAAATACAAAGGTACAAACAAGTATTTTCTGAACTTTTTCAAAGCAAATGTGTGCCTGACTTATACTCTGTTTAATTTGAAATAAAATGTGTTCATATGTCAATGCTGATGCATAATGATTTATTACCACTTGAACAGTTGAATTGTTGAATTATTTTCAGTGAAAATTATTACATCTTGAATAAATGTACAAGAAAATTAATGATGGTAAAAATTAAAGTTGATATTCATAAGATTTGTTATTTGTGTTTACTTTACATTGTTAAATAAAGAAGGAAATCCATGTTAGATAGAGCATTCAGCAAGTTCTGCAGTAAAAGCAGTAATACAGGTTTATGTCAAGCTATTTGAACTGCCCTGATCACATTGACAAAACCAAGACTAAATAGGAAATAAATTCATGCATATGAATATAAACCAACAATTCACATATTGATATTAAGGCAACTGTACTATCTATATCAGCTGACTGTCAAAATATTTCTCTGAATTACCTTGATTTTAATTACAAATCAAATCATTTATAAATTTAATAAATGATTTAATTTGTAAATTTTTTGCAGACCAATTCAATTTTATGTAAAATAATTGGTTATTAGATTTTGAAGAAAAAATATTTCCCCATCTTAATGACAACAAGTTTAATTACTGATCGAGTAGGGAGATGGAGATAACACTTTTTAAATGTGGCTTAGTACATAAATTATTAAAGTAAGCATATACATATATTGTTGATTGAATTTTTCTGTTAATTGAGACAGTTTTTATGTGAAATTCCTGCACGCGTGGGTACTATGAGGGGGCAGATATGACCAATTTAACTGAAATAATTATTGTCATTTATTTGTTATAGTTACATCCAAATATGATTCGGGCAGATATCACTGAAAGAAGGATACTATTGGTGACTGTGTTCAACTATAAAATCTTTATGATAATCCGATGAACATCTAAATTGGATATTTCGCCTTCTTAGGAATAAGTTACTTCCTTGATTTCTTTTTCTGACCTTCACTTTTTAAATAACATCTCTGCACATACTTTTCATGCAGCAATGTTTTTTCTTAAATATACATATTGAAAAATGAATTATGATGGACTTCCACCCCCCCCCCCCCAAAAAAAAAATCTTATTGGTATTTGATTTTATCAGAACAACTTGAAATCTCTTAGACATGTTAGAGTAGACTGGAGATTCAGTATTACATATAGAGATGAAGAGCATATTTTTCTTCTAAACTGAGGTCATTTTAAATAATTACGCACCCTTCAGAGAGCTTTATAGGTGATAGACTTTTAGTGTAGGTAAACTGCTTCAAATACAAAGAAAAAACCTGGAATATTTTAAGCCATTTTTGTAAGAATTTTACATTTAAAGCCCTCTTTCTAAACATTGATATATGACATCTTATTTATGAATTGAAAAAAAAAATATCCAGAAAACTGCATTGAAATCATAAGAAATCTAAACATTCAGAAAGCTTTTATTTTAAATCACACTTATTATTAAAAGTTGGCTAATTTTAAGTATAAAAAGGTCAGGAAAGATGCAACTTAAACAAAATATACATATTATATATATATTTATTTTATATATTCATTCTGACCATCATTATATACTTATATAATGAAAAACAATATTTGTATCTGATGTTATTGTTCACATTTTTTGTCAAGAATATCAGAGTCATATTTCATTATGTTGAGAATTGCACTTTAAGTACAAAAAGGTCAAATCAAATGAACTCAGAGGGTTAAACCTGACCTCCTTCCTAGTTTTTCTTTGTACATAATATTTTAAATGATTGTTTTGTATACAGATTTTCACTAAATTCATGATTCAACCACATCGAGGAGTAAAATACCTCATTTATAAATGAAATAAGTATTTTTCCTTATATTTGCCCTTATGTCAGTGTGTCCATGTTTTCTAATTTTAGATGAAAATGAATGATCTTTAAAATGTCATTTAAAAAAAAAATTATAAAATAGAAAATTTGACTTATTGTGCATCTTTAACCAGGGAATATTTTAAAAATAAGGTACAATATGATCTATTCAATTAAATAATACTTGGTATTTATGTTACCTTTACCCCTTTGTAGAAGCTTAAAATGCAAATTTGATATACTTTTAAACCTTGTACAACTTTTTCTTCTCAAAGTTGCCTATGGATTTTATTTTGCACATATATAGTACAGATGATCACTAACAGAAATACATAATTCATTTTTCCAGCAGTGGTTGTAGATTTTGCATATAAAGTGATAAAGATGTGCAATTTTTGAAAATTGATAAGCGTTTAAATGTATGTTCTCTTCCTGTTGTCATGGCAACAATTACAATGAAATATTTCAAATTTTGTTTTTTCCTAAAAATGGGAAAACTCAATCTTATAATAAATACAAAATGCAAAATACTATATAATGTCATGTAAAGGAATAATTTACGTAGATGTTTAGCTAAAATCATTGTTTTATTTTCAAAGATTTGTGCACCCGTAACTAAGGAAATACATTTCCTTGGATACCAGTCCCTTAGTATGACAAAAATCATTGTTTATCAGGGTTTCCGTGTTAAGTAGATTAAAATCAATAATATACACGCAGCTTTTCAAAAAATAATTTTTCACTTTCCATGGAATGCTTGATGCTTGTTGATTTATACTCTTAATAATAAATAAATATATAAATAAAAATAAAATAATAATAATAAAAACATTTTAACACAAAACATGTTATGTTAGGCAGATATAATGCATGGAATGCTAGATAATGTTGTATGTATGGATGGATATGCAGACTTTTCACTTCTGACAGCACATCTAATAAATTACTATTTCCAACGATACTTTAATTCAGTACAGATGCTGGTGGATAACAACGGAAAGTTTATCTTTTAAAAATATTATTATTCGTGTGATATTATTATATTTCTGTTTATTTCTAAAATGTATTTTACTAAGAATATCATAAAATATTAAAAGCCACAAATATGCGGTTAAATTGAACACGACTCTATGTGGAACTCGTTTTTTTTCTTTTTTAAAAATGTATAATCAAATGATATTATTATTGCTAGATGAAACATTGATCAGTGTGTTTTTAATTTGTACAGTCTTAAAAACTATCGAGCATAATTTGACAATGGAAACACTTTGTCTATCATAATTTTACGAGTAATTAACGAGGCCGAGTACAGTTCGAGTATGCACACTTTCGTCCAGCGTTTTATTTGCTTTCTTTGCCATGGTGTTATTTTTTAAACTGCAGATATTCAGCGGAATTTGTCGAACAAGTTCATTTGAGGCGTTAAATTGATGTTACATTGTAGAATAAATGTAAATATCTTGAAGTGTAAACTATGTTTAGGCTCGGGTGGAAAACATGACGGGAGTTCAGCAAGCCTTGCTTTCTCTCACGTTTTCTAATCCCGCGTATATATAGTGTAATACATATATTTCAAGATGGCAACCATGCATTTTATATTTCTGACCCTTGATATGTGATGTTATGAAAATATGTCTGAGTATTTTAATAATACTATAAAGATCATTATGTCCGCCTTTGTCAAAGAAAAATAGCACCTATCTGACAAATCTGGAAAATTAGGCATACAAAAATATTGATAATTGAAGAACCCTGGAACAAACCAGGAAGTACAGTCTTGGGTCAAAAGTATTCGTAAAAAATGGCGGCAGTCATTTCACTACCGCGCTTCGCTCCCCATTTCAGCTTCGTTATTGACGCACAAACTAGAGTTATCCCTCTTACTTGGTACAAATATACACAAGCACATGACCGATCACGTGGCTGTGTTATGACGTATTTTGTCGTCTGCAAATGTTTTGTTTCCGCTATCAAAACAAATGGGTAGAAAAGGATCTGAACTGTGTGCATCCGAAAAAGAAAGTATTTTATCATTGTCTATAGCTAATATAAAGTTAAAAGAAATATCAGAAAGAACAGGAAGACCAATATCTACGATATGTAGTTTTTTAAAGCGACAGGAGAGACGTGGAATTACAGAAAAGAAGAATCGAAGTGGCAGGCTGCGTAAGTGTAGTGTTCAAGGAAAAGGCAAATTATTCGACTAGTGAAAAATAATCGTCGAAGGACTTTGACTGAATTAACGAATGTTTCCAATGAGAATAGAGCTAGTAGACTGTCGGAAAGTACGGTAAAAAGAATTTTGAGAAAAGGGGGATATCGTAGAAGGCTTGTAAAGAAAAAACTCCGGATTCGTGAAGTGAACAAGAAAAAGCGAGTTAATTGGTGTAAACAATACGGAAACAAAACTGTCCATGATTTTTGGAATAATATAATATTCAGTGATGAATGTAAGGTGATGATTGATGGAGAACAACGCGTGTATGTATGGCGAAAGGATGGTGAAGAGTGGGACCCCTCTTGTGTTGCACCCCCTCCTGGACGGCGCCTTGATTTGATGGTGTGGGGATGTATAGCAGCTCACGGTGTAGGTACTATATGTAATGTCGACGGTAACATAAATGCCGAAAAATATATTGAAATCATTGATAGCAACTTATGGCCTGTTGTAGCCATGCATTTCCCTAACAATCAGTATATATTTCAAGACGACAATGCGCCTGTGCATAGAGCGAGAGTAGTGAAAGATTTCGTGACTAGAGAGGGAATAACAACACTTGAATGGCCAGCCCAAAGTCCTGACTTAAATATTATTAAGAATTGCTGGAAAAAAATGAAACACGAAATTAATAGAAATGTTCATAATCTGAGGACCAACGATGACCTGGCAGGCGTGGGAAAACATCCCGCTTCAAATTATTCAGAGGCTTTACCAGTCGATTCCAAGAAGAATTCAAGCAGTAATCAAGTCTAAAGGCTGTCTTACGAAATATTAAGGTTGGTGCAAATTTAATTAAGTTAAAAAGTTGAGAAAACTAAGGTGACCTAGATTTGTTTACATCGCCGCCATTTTGTTTTTTTACGAATACTTATGACCCGAGACTGTATATGTTTTTTTATTTGAACATTTGGTACCTTTTAGCAATAACTTTCATATTTGGAACAGGGAAACAATCCCTAGGACTGAAGTTTAAAATAAACGTAAAAAAATGTGCAAAATTGATCGTTTCAAGCAAAATCCCATAGGGTCCTATGATAAAAATTTACAAACTTTGAGATGACTTTCTTAACAAACGGTGTGGTAAATGTCTTTTTTTTTAAATTCTTAAATAATAATTACATCAGTAGCAATTCTTTTAAAACATTTCATTAAACAATCTTGAGCAGAACAAATTAGACCCCTCCCGGTTAAATAGATTTTACTCACGTGTCAGGGCTTAATTATTCATAATGGAAGAGACGGGTTGAAATTCGTAAACAAGGTACTTCTACTATAGAGATAGAAAACACAACATTTTCTACTTTTGGATAGATAGCAAATAAATACATTGTTATTTCATTTTCTTACTTGGATATGAATGATGAATATAATTGGCATATTTGCGATAACTAAAAACATGAACCCGCTTAAAATAGCTAAACACCCCCCCCCCCTTTTCTAAAAACCACTCTTAAATTGAGGGTACTGCTTAAAATCTTTCATAAATTGATGTTAACAAACCCCTGCTATATCAATCGAGATTATATCGTATTTAGTTTTAAAACAGTCGTAAAAATTTTCATCTTTTTTTTTTCAAAACGAAAGTATAATTGTTTTTTAATTATTTATGATTTAATATTTACAAATGGATGGTGCTTTTAATGGGTATTATAAAATGCCTTTGCATTCCGAATCATTCGTGTTTAGGAGACACAGCAATAGCAAAGACCTATATGTATCTATCTGTGTAGCTAAACAAGCAGGACACGTGTTTAAATCGGATTAAAAAAGATAAATGGTTAAATTGCATCCATAGAGTTGGTCTTGAATTAATAGTACATGTACAGGTAATTAGTAAACAAAGTACTTTTACTACCGAGAAAAGCACCACCAATTTTTAACTTTTGAAAAATAAGAAATGAACACACGACTGATACATTAATGAATGATATGTATTATATTTTTTCATTACCATTTTTACGACAATTTGAGACATATATGCCATCAAGTAAAAAGTAGCTTCTAAAACGTGGATGCGACGTAAAATCTATGAGGAATCGATGTAAACAACTTACCCCTTCTATTTCATTCAAGGCAATGAGTAATTAGTTTCAAAACAGTAACAAAACGTTTGATTATTCTTTTTTTTCTAAAACGAAAGTACAAATTATATAATTTTTTTTCTTTTTAAAAATACACATTGGTAATATTATCTCTCTCATAGCGTCTGTTTTCAGGTGACCCAGCAATAATAAACCATAAGAAAACCCCAATCTTCAACTGCCGCCATTATGAGTCGGTTTTAAAATAATTCCAAATATAAATATCTGGTATATTTTTAGATGGGTTTAGCTAAATCAGGAAAAACCTTGTTTCATCAAAAATATTTTGTTTATACTTTCTTAATTCATATCTTTAGAGTAGGCCTTTATTTACGTAATATTCTAGATCATAAACATTGTAAAAATCTGACATTTAGGAGATTTAGATATTCTAAATGTTAAGGTTTTTTGAAGTGATTTTCCTTGACCAATTATTCAAACTATAGACAACTTTAAAAATTGTTGAGAATATGTATCATGATCAATTGTACAAATAAAATCTGTGGACAATTTTAATGCTGTAGAGATACAGAAATGCAAAGAAATATATAAACACAATATGCATATTTTGTTTTATTTCATCATTACATTAAATATGCACGGTCTTCAAATTGCACTTAAATCATATTTATTTATTTTGTTTTCTGTTTGACAGAATATATACCAAACTAATCTACAGCACATTAGTTTGTCTTTTAAACCGATACGTGCATATGAGAGATCAACATGTTATATACAATTAGATATCAGAAAAATATAAACAAAAAAATATAGAACTTCCTTACTTGCACATAACAAGAAGTTATCAACATCAATTTTGTTTGTTTAAAGATGTTACATGCACATGAGATGTTGTTGTTATTCGTGTAAGAGAAGGTATTTTAAAACAATATTTTGTGATACGGTGAAAAACAACATGATATGTGCTTTGTTTTAAAAATGTTCAATCTTAATTTGAATTTCCAAACAGTGTTTAAATCTTTGATAAATATTTCCACTGAGTTAATCAAATAACAAGTCTTATTTTCATAGTACGCGTGCATGAAATAGTTCATCGCTTGCTTGAATAGAAAGAACGATTCACTGTGTACATAAATTTACTCAACCAAGGCTTGGAATAAAATGAGCTGAACGTATTAATTTTCAAGGTTCATGTACAGCTTCAACGTCGCTATAATACATGAATTTTCCCTTCATTATAAACACAGTGTGTTTTAACTTCTCGATGTCCTTTAATAAAACTGACACTGATTTTGTTTACATTCTTAATGTAGGTCAAGAAAAAGGATGGTGCGCCATGCATGAAAATTATAACAAGGCAAAGTTAAAAGAAATATATATCAGTTGAAGAGGTGTAGGAAATCTTTGTATAATCAAAGTGATGTATTTTAGAAAGAAACTAATAAAAATAACCACAGATTAAACAGCAGTTCTGTTATTTTAATGATTTATAATAGAAACAGCGTAGCGCAATATGTTACATTACCAGGTTCTGTTATGCAGGTCGTGAAAGACAAATGCATTTTTACTAAAATGTCAGAAGAAGTGTATGTGTTCATTGCTACGTAAATATGTGGTGTTATAAAAATCATAATTGTCGTTGAGGTACAGTTACAAGATTTACAGTATTAATTAGAAACAAGTATGAATTTAAACAATAGTCTCTTTTTTAACAATTAACCTGATGTTTATTTTTTTTATTGAAAAAAAAAAACAAACAAAAATTCATATTCCTTTATGTCACATTCTCTGTTTGATCCGTCTTAAATGTGGATATGCATCAAAACAATATTACTGTAATATGATTGCAGGATTGCATTTCTATATTCTTAAAATTGTGTTTAGAATGATAAATTGTTTAAGAGAACTAAGTGTAACAATAACTCAAAAGTTCGTATATTGAAGTTAAGTATTACTTTTTAAATGCTACAAATATTCTATTACATGTAGTTTATTTTTTTTTTTACAAAAGTGTAATTTGTAAACTTTAGAAAGGTTATAAAAGTTCACCAACAAATACGAAAACAATACGGTTGTTTGTCATATACGTGTCATAAAAGTCATAACTATCAAATCATCTTATGCACCAACACTGATTTTATTGATATGTGTTGTTTCTGTATATTCAAAAAGCATATTTGATACACTAATTTAAAAACAACACGTTTCGCCACCATGGACTATTGAAAGGTTCAAAAGATGGCGTCAAGATGACATACGTACATTTTAGAAATATCTATCATTTATATCACACCTAGTCTCTTTTGCTTTTCATCCTACGGTTTAAAATGACACAGAACTTTAAGGAAGTTCTATATTTTTTTGTTTCGAGAATTTTTAGTGTGGTCTTCAAATGTTTCATTTTTTTAATATGGCTCATGGTTTACCGTAGGGGGAGGGGGGACCCTGAACGTCAGATGACTGTACTTAATCTTTCGATTAAATGTTTACAGAAGATATATTCTCTATACTTACTGTTTTGTGTCCAAATAACAGTGACCACCATCCTTTCAAATTATCTTACCCCTCATTTGTTTTCAATTTCTTTGAAAATACTACCTATTTTTCAATTACAACAACGAAGCAAAGGATTCTAGCAGCACTTTTCAAGTATTTTAGGTCATATGCTTTTGATATTTGCCAAATCAGTTGTCATAATAGTCAGGGTAGTGTTACACTTTTGTCTTTCTTGTACACTTTGACAGAGAACAGGCTGGTCAAGCCATATAAATGCCTATCTGCTTACCTTATAACACTCGCTGGTAAAACAAAATATCCATGCCTTTATTATCCTTATTTTATCCTAACTGACAATCATCTTTGATAATTGTATTACATAAGTCTTATTTCGGTATTGTTTACACTGATTCCGATGATTTGTCTCCCGACATTGATTTTTTCTATTAAACATTCTTGTGATGTCATCAATATCAATTATACGTAAAAGAGAGAAATTAAAGACATATTCAATTGGAAGAGTTTCTAGTGACATTTTACGCCTGCAGTTTTTATAATTTGGACTAAAGATAAAGTTAAAATTGACATGTTTCAGAGTAAAATATAACATCATACTGCTTATTGTGGCGTCATATTGATCAGAGGAATTTTTACTTTACCTATCGCCTTATGAGAGTTGCCTTATCACACCCGCGTGATTAGCTACCCTCTGACAAATGCCTTACATTTAAAATGTGAAAATCGGAAGAATACTTTTTAACTAAAATCGTGACCATGCCCTTTTAGCAACCATTAGAAGTAAAAAAAACTTTTAGCACAATATATTTAGCTATAAAATGTCATTAAGTAAAAGGAAATATACAATTGTTTCGGCTCTTTGAAATTGGAATCATTATTAAAGAGAGGTCTTCACTAATAGGAGGTTTATTTACCTTAAAATGACCTTGCCCATTTAATCCTCTTAATCGCATCGAATATAATACTTAAAATACTAGATACTGTTGTTTGCACACAATATGAATGGGTATGTAAACTTATACCGCTGAGTGTATATCTAATGTGATGGCTATTTTCAATGCTACTTTAAGTAATATTAACCCTATATAGGCGGTAGCGGATAACAACGGAAGGTTTAACTATAAAAATATAATTTTTTGTTAGATATTATCATATGTCCGTGTATCTATAGAGGTTTTTTTATCAAGAATATTAAAAAAATATATAAAATTCGACAGATAAGAACTCCGCTTTATGTACCTGAGTAATAACTCTTTTTCCTAAAAATGTAATTAGATTTCAGTATCATTGTCAGTGTACTTGTAATGAATTCTTTGCCATTTCATTTTTCTTACGTGGATGTTAATGATTTAATTGTGTTCATTTACCATGTTTACGATAACTTGAATAATGAATGCGCTAGCCCCCCCCCCCCCCTCCAAAAAAGAAACAAAACAAAAGAAATAAAAAAAAACAAAACATTAAAACAAACAAACAAAAAAACTCACACCCCCCCCCAAAAAAAACAACCAAAAACAACCCTTGCTGCCTAAAATCTCTGAGAAATTGATGTAAACAACAAATCCCTGTTTTATCAATCGAGGAAATACGTAATTAGTTTTAAAATAGTCGTAAAAACTCCTCTTCATTCTTTTTTCCAAAACAAAAGGAGATATATTTTTTTAATTATATATGATTTAATATTACATATTGATGGTGCTTATACTATGAGTTATAAAATATTTTTGTTTATTTAATGTTCCGTATTGTTCGTGTTTAAGAGACCCAGCAATTTAAAAAAAAACCTATACGTGTGTGGCTAAACAAGGAAGTAACGTGCTTAAATTGGGATTAAAAAAAACCCACATTAATTGATTTATTCAGTTCATAGAGTGGGTCTTGTACCGAGCGCAGCAAGAGGCGGACAAAGCGAGGCGAGGCTTAATGGAAAAACGTATATAATAAGAAAATCAGTGAAAAATCGATGTTAAATCAGGGTTTTAAGGGCTAAACATTTTTCTTCCAGCTATGGGCGCCGCCATATTGGCCGCCATTTTATTTAAAAAAGTTAACTCATTCAATAAATGCGTGACGCTTTTCTATCTTTATTGTCCTTTAGCTCTATAAAAAACTTTCCAAGTTTTCAATGGAAAGTACTTTAAATGAAAATTATTGACTATGCAAACCAGAAAAGTTTCAACAGTGCTTTAATTAATCAGGAGATAAGACTAGTTTCACGTATGTCTCATCAAATTATAAGATGGAAAATAAAAACATTAAAACCAAGGAACCGATCTTTTAGATACTGAATAAGCATAAATAGAAAATTACCATCTTATGAAACGGATAAACATTAAAAGAAGAAATACAAATTCTCGAAATCACATACTTTTCGTCGGCCATTTCCGAATACAAATCTTTCACGCGTTTTTACGCATAAAACATGACGTCTTAATGTAGAATGAACACGCAACGTTCAGTTTAACTTTGGCTTATGATTTTAGTAGGCATGCAGGCGGATCCTACTGTCTGCATTTCAAACTATAAAAACTTGCCCTCGGCCCAATAGGCACACCGTTTGCATATTATTAATGACAATTATTAAACAAAATACTTTTATCATTGAGGAAAGCACCCAAGATTTTTTACTTAACAAAAAAATTAAAAACATATATAGTTTTGACTTACCATGTTTACGACAGTTTGAACATAGATGCCCTCAAGTAGAAAACAGGCTCTAAAATGTAGATGCGGCGTAAAATTAATGAGAAATCCACGAAAACATCTCACCCCTGCTATATTATTCAAGGCGATGCACACTTAGTTTTAAAACAGTAACATGACGTTTTATTAATCTTTTTTTTTCTAAAACGAAAGTAGAAATTATCTAAATTCACTTATATTTAAAAGTATACATCGATTACGCTGTCAACATGTGTTCTACAATACCTTTTTAATTATCTCTCTCATAGCGTCCGTTTTTAGGTGATCCAGCAATAATAAACCACAAGAAAACCCCAATCTTTAACTGCCGCCATAACGAGTTGGTTTTAAAATATTTCCAAACATCAATATCCGGTATATTTTTAGATGGGTGTAGCTAAATCAGGAAAAGTCTTGTTGCATTGGTGAAAAGCTTCATACCCACTAATTAATTGATTAAATAGGTATACAAAACTGTATACTTACTATATGTAGTGATGATTTACGGAGTATTCTTACCATGGATAAGATGGATCATGGATAATAATATAATCATGGATATTTGTTAAAATCTGAGATTTTAGGGATATAAAATAAATTCTTAATATTAATGTTTTTGAAATCATTTTCCTTTGAACAATTTTTTAAACTATAGACGATTTTGAATTTTTTTTTTAAATATGCATCATGATTAACTGTGCAAAAGAAAATCGGATAATTTTAAGAGAAATTTTAGAGTTGTAGAGTTACAAGGCAAATAAGAAATAGATAAACACAACATGCTCTTTTTGTTTCATTTAATCATTACATAAAATATGTGTCTTCAAATTGCACTTAAAACACGTTAGATGATTTTTTTTTTCTCTTTTGACAAAATAGATACCGGTATAATCTACGGTACATTTTTTTTAATAAAACAGTTACTTGTATGTGAGAGATCAACAACAGGTTATATACAATACCACATCTAAACCATATAAACATAGTTGTTATTTGTGTGAGAGAAGAGACTTTGAAATATATTTTACATCATGGGTAATGATACGATGAAAACCAAAATAATTTTTGCTTTCTTTTAAAATTGTTCAATCTTTGAATTTCCAAACGTTGTATAAATCTGAAATCTGAAATATTTCTTCTGATTTTATAAAATGACATATCT
The DNA here is from genome assembly GCF_025612915.1 of Magallana angulata. Lineage (NCBI taxonomy): Eukaryota > Metazoa > Mollusca > Bivalvia > Ostreida > Ostreidae > Magallana > Magallana angulata. The sequence continues at coordinate 72,574,891 of NC_069112.1, read as the reverse complement.
AATTTGTATAGTATGCATGCATTTCATCGCTTCCTTGAAAGAACGATTCATTGTGTACACAAATTAACTCAACCTCTGCTTGCAATTAAATTAGCTACAAGTTTTGATTTTAAATATACAGCTTCAAAGGCGCTAACATACACACACCTCACAGCCTACTCAATATTCAGGGTCATGAACCCTGGGGAGCATTCATTACTGTCCCCAAGAGAGACAACTCTTGAAAACGTGCATTAACTATAGTCCGTTTCTTAATCTTATTAAAATGAATAAATTGAGAAAAGTTTTCAAAGTATTTTAATTTTAAATAATACATATAACAATGAGTAAAAGGCATGAAAAAGGCATGAAAGAAGTACATTTATTTATCAAATATAGGCTGGTACATGTACCTGGTGAAAATTAAATGTATATTGCTTTTAGGTACATGCATAAATCTACACAACTACATTTAATCAATACACTGTGTTATGTAAACTGGAAAAAAAATACACAGGTTGTAAGAGATCTTTTTTAAAATGAATTTTCTTAAAATGAAAAATAAATTAATGAAATTGCATGTATCATTCTAAAAAAAATCATAATACTAATAGACACGAAGTTCAACATAAATAAAGTGATACATTAGATGGATAGGATATAATGTACAGCAATTTAAGATTAAGATGTCATTTTTCATATGAAAGATAATTAAAACCCCATACCATTCAAACAATGAAAAGGTTGCAGAAGGCCTATTTGTATCTAGTTGAATATAATGAAAATAAATTAATGACCTTGTACATACATCATTTTAAGAAAAAAAAGTAATAAACATGCTGTTCAAGAAACTAAAGTGATATATTATAGGAATCAATAGGATATACTGTACAACAATTTTAATTATATATTGGATTTGTTTCCAAACATTGGAATAAAGGAAAAAAACCTTTTATAACTTATTTAGATTAAATAATATTCTTAAAAAATATTAATATTTGTATTTCATGGCTAAAACTGAATATTTTTCTGTCAATTTCTTCTGTTCATGAACAAGACCTATACTTTTATCAGACACTTTTATATATATTATGTCCATTTCCCATTGTGACTAAGTATTTTTGTTCTGTTTGTATACAAAAGAGTATATAAAAGGGACTTAGACACGATTTGAGTTTAAAATTCAAAATTTTGTATTTCCATTTTATATTTAGAATGGTTGATATGGGTATTTTTAATGCTTTGTCAAAATTTGAAAGTCAAATACTGAGTTAAAAGAAACATAAAGAATTAAATATTCTTTGTTTTGTAAACAAAGCGCGAGTCTTGTTATTATTTACATATGTGTTTTATTGGTGTAAGTTTCATTCAAATGTTGCTTTTTTCTATTAATAATATCATTTATGATCACATCGAATCAGTTTACCTTTTTTTCTATGAATCATTTTCTTAAAGAAGTGGTAATTTCATACTTTATATTATTTGTAAACAAACATTAGACTCGAGCTTTGTTTACATAACAATAAATTCTTATCCCTGTATCTCTCTTATAACTTGACTTCTAACATTCAAATTATGGTCAATTATTCAAAATGTGCAAGTAAATCATTTTATGCATAAAGAAATTGAAAACAAAATTTTGATCTAAAATCGTGTCCAAGTCCCTTTAAAAAAAACTTGTATAAAATAGTAAGGCTAAATTCCAATTTTAAAAAAATAGCTGTTTCCAAAAATGTTACATGTATATGAATATGTTATATAAAAACATATGTTAGATGGATGGGTAGGAAAAATACAAATTAAGTGCACTCGATAAAAAGTTTGCTGGTATTCATTATGTGAACACAATTCATCCAGTAACATTCAAAGTTATGCAACATAAATAAGAATGTTATGAATGATGTGTATAGATCAAATTCTTCTGTAGTTGGCTCCATAAATCTTGAAAAGATGGTTGGTAAAAGGGCAGAATAAGGTTCCATTCTAATCCTCATGCATTCCATTCAAGAAATATTCATTAATGTCATGGTCTGGAAACTAAAATAGAATAAACATAAAGTGTTAAGAGAATTACATGTAATTTTTGCAAACATTGTGCACTCATCAAATACTTACATGTATATATTCAATGAAGTTATTTATGGAATGTGCAATTACTAACAATTTAATCTTTTCTAATATTGTACATACCTGGTACATGTATTACATCATTTTGCCACTAATTTTAAACCCAGCTGACAGTTTCTTTTTGTTATATATACAGCGTCAAAAGATAGTTGCATCATGTGCATGTACTTTCAGCAATTTCAAAAGCCATAAAAACATTTCAGTACTACAAAACACTTTAAGTTTAAATTTGTCAAATGATTTTACTAATGAAATATGTACTAATATACCAGTAAGTCACAAGTGATATATACCGGGTACTTTTTAAAGCAGTACAATGTATCACTTATATGACAACATCAGGAAACCTGGCTCAATCAATTCTGCACACACATGATAAATGTAATGAATATGTAACTTCAATGGTGTAACTTCAAAGATATTTAGATATCCAGTGGACAGAAAGATATTAAATATATTAAACAAAGATCAAAGTCATATACACTTATGTAACACTTATGTAACATATGATTGTCTGTATGAGTTTCACTTATCAACATTCTATGTACACCAAAATATGATTGCGTCAATAACAAAAACTAATCTGAAAAACATATTTCCAGCATAAGAAATTCATGGGATTACTGCAAATCCCATTTTCTCAGAGAGTGTAAAACACATCTCTTAAAGTTTGCTTGGCTTTCAATCAGCTTAAACCAAATATATCTACATATGGAAGACAAGTTGTAAGTTTATTACATGATAAAGAAGTACCTTCAGGGCTTCAGCAGACATGACTGGGTCATTAGCAATATCAAATTGACAATATTTTCTATATTCCCGATCTTCAGATCACCTAGAAGCCGCAGGTTAAACTGTAGATTAGAAGAAAAAAGATACACTAGCTATCATTACAAAGCTGAATGCTGTCATTATCAAAACAAAAGGGTGTGTCCTAGATTACACTTTTTATGGACACATGCAGTATCTGAGACATGGTCAAAACATTACCATGATAACAGCTATAACAACTCATTAAGTGGGAAATGACATACATGTATAACTATAAAATTTGTTATGGCTGTTCGTACTCTCTCTCTCTCTCTCTCCCTCTCTCTCTCTCTCTCCATGATCTCTCTCAACATCTTTGTCAGCAATATTTCTAGTGCAATGTGGCATTATTGAAATATATATATGGTTCATGGAAGCAAGGCAATCAATAACAATTACATGTACACTGTAATTACACACACTCTCTCTCTCTCTCTCTCTCTCTCTTTCTCTCTCTCTCTCTGAGTCTATATCTCTCTCATCAGGGACGTATATACTAGTATATACGTCCCTGTTCTCATACTCTCAATCGTATAATGTTATATTTACATAACAAATGCAGACCCTTGATTCATAAACACTCTCATCGTTAATAGATAAATAAGACATAAAGTTAACAGTTTGAATGAGATACAGATATCAAAACCACATGTACAGTGTACATTGTACATGTACGTGTCGAGGAAATTCTGTATGGAAGTGACTGAAAGCATGATTGACACAAACTCAATATTCTAGGAAAAACATACAATATTTTTTTAACGTATGCTACGTAACAATATGTGTAAAAACTGACTATAATACACCTGCATACACATTTCATACTAAACCATGTATTTCAAGTCACATTTCACAACGACCATTAATTATCGACATTTTTGTAACATGTGTACTAGACTTAATGCATTGTAGGCTTTTAAAAGAGTTTTTGAGTAGTTTAACAATGTAAGTAAGTATGTTCTTACCGACGAATGACTACTCCTTAGCACGTTTTAGATTGTTGACAAAATCGAGGATGGCTGTTCAGACTGTTTCCTGCTGAACAAAATTTAACGAGATAAGGCTAATCACCCCAAACTTCGACTTCACATTAATAAACAATTGTTCTGTAACTTTAAATAATTTAAAAGCTTGCCAATATAAGATACAAAAACGTTTACTTACTTTTTCCATTTAAACTCCTCTCTCGATTTTCACGAGTATTAGACTGGTCTCGTTAAATCCCGAGATATACGAAGTTTTGACTTTCTCGGGTTTTTTCATTCTTTCGTGAATATAAAAACCAGAAAGATTCCGATTATGCTAATAAGGCTGTGAGGTGTGATACATTGTTTGTTCGTTCGTCATAAACACACTGTGTTTTGTAACTACTTCTCGATGTCCTTAAGTTATAAATCAGACACGATGTTGTTTACATTTTTTAATGTAGGTCAAGAAAAAGGGTGGTGCGCCATGCGTGAAAAATATAACAGGGCAATATAAAACGTCGGCTAAAAAGGTATGGGGAATTTCCGTGTAAACAAAAGCGATGCATGTTTGAAAAGAAACTAATAAAAGTAACTACAGATCAATATATTTATTCTGTTATTTTTATGATTAATAATTGAACAGCGTATCGCAATATGCTACATTACCAGCTATTGACATGCAGGTCGTGACTGTTAAGGTTTTAATTGATGTACCTCAATACAAGATTGAAACAATATCTGTTGTCATCTTTTTTTCAAGCTACAACGAATATTTATTGGATAAATGAACTACCATTCACATTAATATTTCAAAGTGGGCCAAACCACCGTAGAGTAAAATCAGATAGACTCAATCAAACTTCACAAAATATGTTTAAGAAAGTGATAATTTGTAATACATGTAGAACTAGTGATTACGCATGTTATGGTAGCGGATTTGAACAGTCTCTGTTACAATCTGCAATCTTCCGAATAATTGTCAATGTTCAGCGAGGTCGTCTAATGATCCCGGTGAGGCCCGTAATTACAGTCCCTGAAACGTTCTTCTTTTCAATTTTTTTTGTGCGTTCATCCTGCGCTCACAGTGCATTAACCGTCCACACACATTGCGCTCACCGTGTGCTCACTTGCGCTTTCCGCTCCGCTCCGTTCGCGCTGACCGTTAACAAAGCGCTCACCGTGCGCTCATTGTGCGTCCACAAAGCGTTCACCTTGCGTTCACTATTCGTTCAGCGTTAACCTTTCATTTAGTCCGTTTTCATTCATTTTCCTTCGGAAAACCAAAATGAAAGGATCGGTCTTAGCAAAATGGGAAAAGAACCCTTGCGTAAATTATATTACACAGAAAACATCATCTTAATAAGAATTTAATCCCTGGAATTTAAAGTACACATTCTTGAGCAGGTCTGTTTTTGTAGGGTTTTTTTCACTCTTCTAATCAGGCATTATTTTTGTCGATCCAAAAATGGCGTAAGTACGAAAGCCGAGAAGGATCATTCTTCGAGATTCGAGATTCGAAATACGAGATTCGAGATTCGAAATTCGAGATTCAATATCTAAATTAATCAATCAAATCATGGATCTGAAACCTATATCCTAGCAACATCAAACTGTTCTAAATAAAGATCATTCGTACATGTTCTTTCCTACAAATAAATGTCTTAATAGCTCTTATATAGTGGTTATAAGATGGTTAAATTAACATTGATGAATTAACCCCACACAGTATAAACCATTAAATTAGAAATAACACTGCTGGCTTTGCGAATCTAAGTGGTTTTGTTTGCCCTGTATGTGTTTCCCCCCAAACAAGTTTAACCCGAAGTGCATTCGCCCCAACTGTGTAAAAATCGGCTCGCGAAGAAAGATCTGTTTAATCTAAACGTTTTAGCTATGAAACGAAACTCAATGAAATAATCGACATGTCAAAATATAGGTTATGATAAAGTTTTAAACCATAGAAGATATAATGATTTACAACCTCAAAGACAAAAATCCAGATAAGAATAGTGTATTGTAGGGTATGGCAATGCCATTGTCGATATATGAGAGAGAGAGAGAGAGAGAGAGAGAGAGACAGACAGACAGACAGACAGACAGACAGACACAGAGAAAGTTTTGTAGTGTCAAATTCAGTTTGATTTAGAATTTGAAATTGATTTGATTTGTTACAAGCATATATAGACAATAATTAAGCCTCTAAAACGATAAAAGAGAGGAGGTAGGTATGGTAGGGCAGACCAACTAGCAAGCTTTAATTTTAACGGTGTTAGCGCACCTGTGATTTACATCGACTCTCTCTCTCTCTCTCTCTCTCTCTCTCTCTCTCTCTCTCTCTCTCTCTCTCATCACCTAGCATTTCCTTTTCCGTGAGGGGGTTTGGGGTATTCGTGATGTCTTACATTAGCTAGCGAAGATGATAAAAAAACATGAAATTTTCTTTAAATTGTGTGCGGATGTTGTACGCCAATAATCTGTTTTCAGTATATACATTTCAAGAGGGATGGGGGGGGGGCTATATAGTCCTAATTAATTTGTCAGTTATTCTCTCCCCACTTTGTTTTCTCTTCGTTTTCCAGGGGTTTTTTTATTTGGCTCGGCAAATTAATATAAAACTTTCTGTGTAGCTCCATAACGATGCACTGTAGATAAATTATGAGTAGTTTTACTTTTGATAAACAGGTACATATCCGTACTTGATTTTTAATTTGACTCTTATAATCGGATTTAATATTCCAATAATTATAGGGTAGGAAAGAGTAGACGGGACTCTACTGTACCATTCATTCAACACAGGTATTAGCACTCATCGAGTTCGACTTGCTTTCCTTTTCTTTCATCCACTGGATATAAAGCTATTAATTTTTGAAAATATTTTGAATTTATGGCCTGATTATATATAAATTAGAGCTGCGCTGGTGCATATATTTACCCAAATGGGCCAAAATATAACCAAATGAATCTAAAAATTTTGACAAAATTAGTTTTAAACGTACGACTCTTTTTCAATTCTAATCGGGTATGTCCTTTAGAAAAATCTTGAACCACACACATTTTAGCAAATAAAACGGCAATTGTTTCATTTTTTAAGGGGAGGGAGGTGGTGCCGGTAAAGGACATGTATTGCTTGTGGCAGTTGTGCTATACTCTCATTTGTTATAATAGGTAATACTACATATTGATATAAAATGAAAGTTTCCAATTACACTGTACATAGCTTCTATCACGCATTTTGACCCGTGCGATAGTTTAAAACAATTTTCAAAGCATTTAATGTAATTCAACCGATCATTTTTGAAATTTAATTTGCTCGATCCCCGCCTGATACGTCCGCTTTCTTGTATATTAGAATTACATGTACGTTGACCATATGTACACATTAACTTAATCGGCTATGTTATGGGACGATAACATTTTTTATCAATGTTTTTGCAGGATATGTAACAAATAACAGCCTATTTGTGGGTTTTTGCACTGATTATTTGAGATAATTTGCCGCCATCTTTTATGCATTCCACACACCACTCACAGTTTCTTTTTTTGGTGTTCTATGTGTATGGCGACAAATTGTATCCTTCTATATTGAAAACAATTCCAAAAGTAAAACTCATAATAAGTTGTTTACTGAGGAAAAGGAAAAAAATTGTATTTATTAATAATTCCGTATGATGTGATAATATCTCAATGATTTGTTTATAATCATAGTACTAGTGTATCACTGTATGCATACATAAAAACGATAAGTAATGCTTATATTTATTAGTGAAACAGGACAGATAATTTATATTTAGATTATTTAGATACATGTACTAATCTTCATGCGGGGATCTAGAAAGGAGGGGGTCAGGGGATCTGGACCCCCTCCTCGGGAAAATTGGAGCTTATTAAATTTACATAGTAAATTTTTTTAAAATTGGCCTAGGACCCCCTACAGAAAAAATTAGCTACGCTTATGAAGTTCTCTACCATAACCGCATTTTTACACAAAAGGGGTGAATAAACCCGGGTTTTAAACTATTACTGGTGGTGAATTACCTTAGGGTTCAAACGCATCAGGTGGAAATGCACCAGGGCAAACAAAATCACTTAGATCCGCGAAGCACACTGCATTATTACTAGTCTACTTAGATATTCTGTGTAAAAGTAAATACAAATAATTATTTAGTTAGGTAGGGAGAAGTGAACATAGCATTTATTTGTATATAAGAGCATGTACGTATGATTTTTATTTAGAACAGTTTGATGTCGCTAGGATACATATTTTCAGATCCTTGATTTTATGGGTTAATTAAGATATTGAATCTCGAATTTCGAATCTCGAATCTCGTATTTCGAATCTCGTATTTCGAATCTCGAATCTCGAATGATCCTTCTCGGCTTTCGTACGTAAGTATGCAGTTACTGTGAACATTTTAAGTTACAAAACACAGCGATAACTTGCTACACAAATACTGAAGTAATATCTATTGATTCATTTTAAGACGTCAGTCCAGTCGTTTAAAAAAAAGAATTCAATCAACAAACGATTCGACACATATATATTAATATAAGAAACAGACGTTGTATTTGTGTACTTTTCACGATTCATTTAATAATTCCTTCGATGTTCGATCACAAATATATCCATGCTCGACAATAAACAGAACAGATCAACTTAAGAAATGTAAGCATAAATGCGTGTTAATTTATAGAATAACAATAAATCCAAACGCGGTATCTTTGACTGTGTAGATTTTACGGTGCTAGAGAATTCGTCTGGATCTGCATCCGTCGTGTGCAGTACGAACGGGGTGAGGGAATGTTGGCGTAAAGGATATAAGGTATAAGGTTGTGGCGCGTTGTAGGCCGTATGGTAAAAACGAAGGGTAGGTTTGCCGTATTCCCGAAGGTCCACCAGTATAAAGTTCCAGAGAAATAAACAGGCAATTGATGCCGGATTCCACATTTATTGGACGAGACTCAACGATGTCAACATTATAACAATTTAACAGATAGACATGTTACAAACAAGTCGGATATGGCCAGTAGTGGCCTCCGGACTCAAGACTCTGGGTGAGTCTGACGTGGCCGAGGCTGGGCGCCGTATTCCAGACTGCCGATTGACAATTGTACATAACAATTTATACGAATCTGTAATAAATATTGAAAATCTCATTCTGTGATAATAAAAATTTCAGCGAAGACAAAACAAGTTGTAATTAAGTAGTTCTGCAAATTTCGTGCAGAACAAATTAGAATTTTTAAGAAATCAAGAAAAACCCGGTTTGCAGTTTCGAAAATCCCGACCCGGCCCGGGTTTCGCTACCAATTTTAGTCACACTCCAACATCTTCGCTAGCCAAGGCTTTTCGGTCCACTTTGCTCCCTGTAAACCCTTGGCGGATTTCATTATGAAAACTTGGTGACAAGCTCCGCTTTATGATTGGCTGCAGCTGCGAGTAGCTGATCCAATCACAGTGCATGTAAATATAAGTTTTAAAAGAAAACACATGTGAGATCTTTGGTAAAACATTTGGTGCTTTTAACAAGTTGAGACACAAGTTCTCGAGTACAGTGCTTCTCCAACGATGGTCTAACCAGATCGCTTTAAAACTTATCTATTTTACTGGGATTGAACATGTAGTTCTACAAACTTGTCAAGGCTCGCGTGATCAGCATGGGAAGTAAACATGGCGAATGTAGAAGTTGCCTATCCCGTTAGTATATACGTTCCTGCTTATTTTTATTGCTTTTAAAGATTCAATTATCTTCGTTTTATTTAATTTCTTTGGTCCACAATATTAACGACAGCGATATCTGGTTTTATGACATGAAAGCTTTGATATAAATCGGCGACTTTCTCACTCCCGGTCCTTACAAAACACGATGAATAAAACATTCTGTGCTTTCCCTTGGTTATTACTTAATTCGTATTTAACATGTTTAATAGCATCGTTAATTATGTTCCGACATTCGGTAGTCAACATGTTCTTAAGTTTTATTAATACCGTAGTGTATATATTACCCGTTGTTTAATTCGATTAAAATGTAAATATGCAAGGGGCACAACTCAAGTTGCTCGCTAGATAGCGCCACCACATCACCGAGTTTTCGTAATGAAATCCGCCAAGGGTTTATGGGGAGCAAAGCGGACCGAAAACCCTTGGCTAGCGAAGATGCACTCCAAACGAATTACTATTTCGGATGCACTGGTATATAAGTGATCTCGCTCTAAAGATTTTCGGTTTTATGTACTTATAAGACATATTTATTATTACATTACTCGATTATTCGTTGATAAAATTAATATAATGGTCTCAAATTTGGTTTTATTTAACTTATATTCCTAAACATAAATGGTATGGTATAACTTTAAAGATAATACAGGATAGATATAATTTGCAGGATAGTAGATAGGATAGGATTGTTTTGTCAACTTATAAGATACATGTAGCAGCACTGTTCGTGTAGTTTATTAGCTTTTTTTTCCTGATCACCGACAGAATACAATGTAATGATAACCATCGAGAACCTCCGAAAAAATCGTTCATCTTGCGTTCGCAAAGCGTTCAATTTGCGCTCCGTTTGCGCTCTGTGTTCGCTCATTGTTCAACGTTCATTATAGCATTCACAAATTCCGTTCAGCGTGCGCTCACCGTTCGCTCAGAGTACGCTCACCGTTCACTCACTGTTCAAGTGGGAAAGTAGAACGTGTCCGGGACTGCACCCCTCCTCTCCTCTCGCACCTGTAAATGGAACCTAACAACAAGTACTTGTGACATTATGCAACGTAGATGCGGCGATGAACATTGGAGGTTTGTAAAAGACGTGTTTGGATTATGATAAATAATTGCATTTTTGAAACTAAATAATTGATAACATATGTTTAGAAAACGTTATCATATTTTAATTCAAAATATTGAACCTTAATTCTGTTAACCAACAACTTTAAAAAAAATTTGGTGAGACATATATCTAGAAATAGGACAATATCTCATTTTTGTCAATATATTTGATGTAAAAAGCACAGAAACTGTTGATAGGCTTATATTAAAATAGGGAGTTTTTGAAACATCATTTTGTTTTCCTAATGTTTAAATTTTTAGAGGTTTGTGTGTCAGATATTATTCATGAATTAGATATAAACTTGTAAGATGTCATGCGACAGTCAGTATTGCGTCATTAAGTGGCTATTTAGAATCTTTAGTGAATATTCTAAACAGCATATGTCAATATTACATTCATTAATGGTGAAACTGCAACGTTATCTTAATTATATATTGCTGCTTCATTATATTTTGTAAGTGCAGTATTTTAAGATCTTTTCATCGGAAAGTGTGGATGTATCGTTGGCGTCTGTTACTGGCAAAACTTTAATATAGCACTTTAGTTTTCATTATTCTTCGAAGCAATTTAAATCATAATATGAAGTAAGATTATTAACAGAAACGTTTTTATGCAAGCATGTATTTTTAGTGTGAAGATAAACGTACTGTTAAATACTAACGTTTTTTAGTTTTCAACTTGATATCTACTGGCAACATTATGCTAATTTTTCCTGAATGAACTTCGATATCATGTTCTGTTAGAGAAAACGATAGGAAACTTAAGAAATTTGATTTTTACTTAACATGTCTGATTAACTGTATGTATTGATTCCAACGCGAAGCTGTGGTACAAAAAAACTCAATAGGTCTCATACCTGTAAGTTCAAGAGTCTTATTTGTAGAATGAACCTGATGTTTAAATTTGATATCTTTTATAAGAATTATGTCACATTATCTGTTTGATCCGTTTTAAAATTTTAAAGGCATTAAAACGATGCTACTTAAACAAGGTTGCACGAAACACGTTGTTCTTTTGCTTTTTTCTTAAAATTCTTTTTCTAATTGATAAATTGGTTTCGAAAACTAAATGTGAGATTAATTCAAAATTTCGTATTTTAAAAGCATTGAATTACTTTTTAAATGTCCTTATATTGAAAAGATCTTTTTCATGTTATATGTGTGTTTGGTTAAGGTATACAAGGGTCAGTCCAAATATACAAAGACAATGAGAATGTTTGTCATATAATTTTCATAACATAACAAACAAAATATTTTAAGCACCACTTTCTTTTATTGGTATGTAAAGTTTCTGTCTACTCGATTATAAGGTATTTTTGATACCTGAATTTAAAAACAAAATGTATAATCACCATCGACTATTTTAATATTCAAAAGATGACGTCAAGATGACGCACGCACTGTTAATAAAAATATCGATTATTTTTATCACGCCTAGTCTCTTGTGCCTTTAACCTTTCAATTCAAAATAACACTGAACTACCGAAAAATTTCCATTTGCTCATATCTTTCGAGAATTTTGAGTAAGGTCTTCAACGGTTTCATTTTTTTTTTAAATATGTCTCCTTGTTTACCGGGGGGCCACTCAGATGACGGTATCTATTCTTTTGACCTATTTTTTACAGAAAATCTCTTTTCTCTTATTGGCCTCTTTGGGATCAAAATTACAGTGACCATCATCCTTACAAATTATCAAACAGTTAAACACAAATGCATGAATCAATTTTGACCTATTATTTGCAGCATTGTGCATTCTCACAGTTTACATATGGTTTGTACTTCTCGTTGCGCTTTGCTGTTTGGTCACGACAATGTTTTTAGTCTTTTTGAAGAGTATTATGAGTCTGAAGTAACTAGTATCTGTAAAACAAAACAATATATCCCGGCTTTTTAGCAAACAGAAATCATGAAAATGCTAAATTTGATGGGTCTCAATACCATTTTCTTCTTAGATTAATTTATAGAGACATTACTATGGACATTATATTGTTTATTGCTGACTTAAAAACAACTTTTGCCTCGTGTCGTGACCTAAGTATTGCAGAATTAGATTCTAAAAAAATATTTTTTTACCATTTCCTTATAAGATTAATTTTTAGAGACATTAATATGAACATTATTATTGTTTGTTACTGACTTAAACACAATTTGTGCCGTGTGTCGTGACCTAAGTATTGCAGAATTAGATTCTAAAAAATATTTCTATACGATTTTCTTATAAGATTAATTTTTAGAGACATTACTATGGACATTATATTGCTTGTTACTGACTTGAAAATAATTTTTGCCGTGTGTCGTGACCTAAGTATTGCAAGATTGGATACTAAAAAAATCTTAGAAATTAAAGAATTACTCAACTTGTTTTTAAAATTTAGATTTTTGAAACTGTTGCTAAATCATGTCTTTAACATTTAGTAATAATATGACGTTACGAAGGCTGTTCTGAAGGTATTAAGATATTTACTCTTATTCCTTAAAAAATTAAGTTAAACCCTTGAAAACTCTTCAGAATGTACACCAGGATAAAATTTGCAAGTGTAAAAATGCAGAAGTCCATAGCATGATTTGATCTTATCTTTTGACCACCTTATCTTAGGAATAAACAGAAAACGTGGAATGTAAATAATTTCTCTGTTGATGTATTTATTTTTGGAAGCAAAGATTAACATTTTTTCCCCCAAAAATTGTTAACAAAGCTTGAATAATTGCTTTCAGAAAGTCAAATAATTGTGAAACGTCTGTTACAGTCATTGCGATCACATGTTACTATCGTTGACATCAGTTGATGTGTTATAAGTACTTGTTATTTACTCAATGTATTTTCATTCTAACAAAACTATCTGTCAAAAAGCTTGATATTCTGCGCCGCCTTGACGTCCAAATTCGATATGCCAGCGTATTCAGATTTTTTTTGGTTTCGTAAATATTCTTAAATTATTTCCGTATTTCAACTTAAACACAAGTTAATCTTACGCAAAGTTTATACACAATGAAAAGCAACATGAGCATATATGATTTGATATATTTCATTATCAACTTTAAGTCTACAGAAACTTTGTACGTAAAGTTAAACATTATTTCATTGCCGAGTTTAGGTCTGCGCGATCCCGATCATCGACTAGTTAGTGTACCGTAAAAAAAACCCACCAAAGTACTTGATGTTTTAAAATATGACTTCGCAAATGTTACCGGGTTAACAGGTGTGTGACTGTCAGTCAATATATTGGGTCTTAAGAGCTCAGTGGTAAGAGCGCTGGCACGGTACACCAGAGGCCCTGGGTTCGAGTACCGGTTGAGACTTGAATTTTCCCCACCTGTGACATAAAATTGTTTTTTGCGGTTTGTTCAAACTTTATGCCAATTTTCACTGATATTCGTAACTTAGAAAAGAAAATATCTGGGTTGTCTCAATTCTTCTGGAACAATTCTTTTAATTGATTTAACTATGGTAAATGTATTCGTATTTTTATATGCATATTTTAAAGCCCGAGTCACGCATTATCAAATTAAATAGATGGAACAAGTCCTCCACGATTGTTCGTGTTTAGGAATAAAAAATGTTCAATGGATGGGCATCTTTTTTGACTTATTTGTTTTCTGTCAAAATTCTCATTTCAGATGAATAAAACAAAAACGAACAGTTTTCCTATGCATTTACTAATTTTGTTATTGCATGTTTTGATTGTTTACATTTTCCCCCCTTGCATTGCTTGTCTGAGAAACTCGGGCGGCTGATCATTACATGGAATCTGAAAAAAAGTTCAAAATACAATAGAAGTTGTAACGTTTAATTAAATGTATTTGTCAATTTGTTTTGTGTGTGAGTTGTCGTGCCATTTGCAATTAGCCATTTTTTAAAAAAGAAATTCAGCTTCTGCTGATCACTTCATAGTTTATTAACGCCAAAATATTGTATCTTATGTATGTTACAAAAGAAGTGAACGGTAAAAGTTATAAATGCAGATATTAGGAAAACCATTAGGAATCATGTATATTGCTTTTGTATATTTAATTGCTCTTTGTAGTTTAGTTAGTATGCATTCCTAAAATATAACCACCCCCCCCCCCCCAAAAAAAAAAAAAATCAAAAACAAACAAACAAAAAACCCCAAAAAACCAAAGCATATGTAACGACATGTAAACGGATTTCTTTACGCAAAAACTTTCTATAAATTTACAAAGCAGATATTTATATGTGATTGCATGAGTTTCAATTAAAAAAAACAATAACTTTTTAAAAACTTACCTTTTCTTTTATATTTTTGACGCATTCACGCAGAGGAAGTCTCAAATTGGAAATGATGAAAGGTTCAAAAGTATGCACAATAATATCTATGTAGGTCACAAAGGAATTGAAATTGTTTACTATGTTAACGTTAAAACTCTGAAGTTCGCGAGAGGATTCCATGCGCTGCAAAAAACAAACATATATTTTGAATGACAAATATTCAAAACCATGAATAAAATCAGACATATAACAAATACTTTTACACTTACTCTTTTAATATAAGATCGTTTGCTATCATATAAAGAAACAGTGACGTTTGAAGCCTTTTCCACATGAAGCGAAACTTTTGCGATGTTCGAATTCTTCCCATAAAGTTGCAATATGATGTGTGTAAAGGGGTATGGTGTTTTGGGTTTTGGGAAGAATAACCCAGTGGACGAAAACATTGCATCGTATTTTGAACCACCGTATGTAAGTGGCTGTGATACGTAAACATCCGTCTTTGCGTGGCAAACTGAAATATATTATTCAAAGGTAATTAAACTAGTTTTCATTGCAAAGATTACCGTACCTATGTTCAAGTGCATTAAAATACTTAAAGCGTGTTAACAAGAGTTTATGAAATTAGCAAATCTTTTTCGCCACAATCTTAATGTAAATTGTTTTTGTTATTTAATTTCCTGATAATTTACATCTTGATTGTGAACATAAGTTGCCGTTTTACTGAAAAATAAAATCATTTTTATTGTTAAGTGTTTGTGTAAAGGATCAATTATCGGTTAAACAGTCATTTTCCCCCCTTATTTTCTAAGCCAGTAAACCAAATTCTTCTGTACAAAACAGAATTTGTTAAAAATGTTAATGTATATTATAATGCGCATTTTTACGGTAGCTGCTTTGATTTGAAACTGTTTTTCCTATCTGAATGTCGGAGGTAATAAATACAGATCATAATAAACAAATATTACGCAGAATCAATGAAAGGTTCACAGAAACAGCTAACTTTTATACTAACCATAAAACATATTTTAATTGGTAGTTTAACACTTAGTACTTATAGGACTTCTTAACATTCAGTTTTTTTTCATTCTGTTACAACAAATAAAACTAATGGGATTTAGATCTTTTTTTGGCAATGGAACATGTGCTTCCGTTGCTACACTTCTTATTTAAAATATGAGCTATCGACAAAATCATCCATTTTATTTAAATTGAACACATTATTTTTCGGCTATGAAAAAACATGTTTTCAAACTTAAAAATGGATGTGTTCTTTTGTTATATCAACGAACATTTTTGTTTAAAAGTTAACTGATTACTTTCCAAATAGTTAAAAAGATCAATAATATTATTTCAATAATGCAACCAAAGTTGTTCAATTGAATTCGAAAATGTCACCAAACACTGACTTATTTCACAAGCAGCGCCTTCAAAACCAGGTTTGCATTTGGTGCACCACCCCGTTCCCGGATAACACTGTTCACAGTCCACTGGGCAAGGGTCTGAACATTGGGGAACCTCGGCTACGGGACTAGGACAACCTGGGAGGTATGAAGAAATCCTAGTGAATTAAATATGTGGACCAATCTTATACATTAAACTTTGCATTAAATAATAAGCTTGCTACGGGACCAGGACAACCTGGGATATACATGTAAGTATGACGTCATAATGGTTCTTGCATCAAAAAGACACTCTGGAATCATTTACTAGATCTTGACGTTAATTTACCTCAAAAAATGAAATAGAAAAAAAGGAACGAAGAATTGTTAAACTTTGCATAAAATAATAAGCTTGCTCTGAGTAATACACGTAAGAATCGGCGTAAAGTGTACCATAGTAATGTGCCTGGCACAAGTCTCTGTTTGCTTAGTTCTGAAGGTATTTTATGTAGTTAATTGATCTGTGTTATTAAATTTAAAGAAAAAGATACTTACCATAAACCTCGACTTCGCACAGATCACCATACGCGTACTTAGAATAACCCTCGGGGTATTTTATTCCAGGAAACCTTTCATTGTAGTAGAATACATATTGGCCGACGTATGGACAGTCAATTGACACGTGATCAGGAATTGTTTGTTTTGTATATGTTTTGTCGTGGAAGCAGCGAACACCATCAAGTCGATTGGTAGTGTTCGAAATGTACAAGGAAAACCCAAGAAAATATGATGTTAAACCATTGGAGTAGCCTACAAAACAATCAACGAGTAATATTTATTGTATTTAAAAGGTAATATAATAAAAGTTTTCAAATGATAAAGGACATATAAAACATTAAACAGAAAAGTTCATACGATACAAAAATCATTTATAAACAACTGCTGCAAACATCATTTTTTACCCCATGGTTCGTTATCTGTTCTGAAATACATGACGATGTGGTCTATTCTAGATACATGTCCCAGATCGACCCACCATAGAGCAAAATATGAATCTCCAGTCGCCGCACATTGGTTGCCACTATAGGACCGATCTGTATAAAGTCCATCCACAGCTCTACTGCTATAACCTGTCGAACGCGTTGTATGCTGCCAAGTGTTCTTCTTGTAACTCAGATTCTCCAGGCCTGGAAATACCAGCCACAAGTATAATAAATGTAAAACGAGGCGGCTTTTTAATGTTATAAAAGGAGCCCCACATGTACAAAAGTTAAGGATATATGAAACATGATTTGTTGATGCCATAAACAGATCGTTTAAACGTACAATAAACAGTGCTATTTTTGCCGCTTTGTTATTCTTGCAAACGGTTTCGCTACAAATAATAATAATTACCGAAATGAAATTTGGATTGCTAAAAAGTAGTTCAACACTAACCAAACAACAACAACAAAAAATAATAATAATAAGCAAGTTTATTTTTAACTGTTTTTGCTGGTCTTTAAATATTAGTTTGGTCCCGTTTGTATTTTTCGCAGATTATTAGATATATGATAAATAATCATTATTTTTGTTAATTTATTAAAAGAAAAATGCTTTGAATTTGCAGAGTCTTTAAATCTGCCTCTGATAAGGACACATAAAGAAACGAAAAAAAAAAAACCAGTAGTGAATATCTCTTTTCAGTACACATTATTTCATCAAACAAACATAAGCAAATATCTCATTCTTATTCCTTATGAATTTTAAGACAAATAACTTATACTCATATGTATATTATAATTTAAACATTAATAATTTTAATTAGCATGATGCTGAACACTCTTCTACATGCAAATAAACAAAGAAGTGTTAGGTGTTGTCATCTTCTTATCAACGATATGCTTATTTTTAAATACAATGTATCAAGATAAATGTTGGAAAAATGTCGACTAAAATTAAAGTGTAATGCGGTAAAGTCCAGCTATAAACAATAGGCATATTGGCTTCACAGCTAACCTGAGCAACAATGGCTTTAAATGTTTTTTTTAGGGATACTTTGCCGTATTACCCCTCAGTAGAATAACAACAAATACATATCCAGATTTTACACTTATTTTTGCATACACTTAATCTATGACACCTTATATTTATTTTTACAGAAAAACAAAACAAATGAAAAAATGATACTTTTTTTCTTTCAGGAATACACTGTTAACTTACAATTTATTTTAGCCCCCCCCCCCCCCCCCAACACACTCAAACACTTTAAAAAGCGATCAAAATTAGGGATGTCAACGAGTACTCGAGTACTAGACTATCGCTCGGTTACACCGATCATCGACTTAAATTTTATTAGTCGATTACTCGTAATAAGTGAATAGAATTTAAAAATATCATTTATACCTTCTCTACGCTGCAGTTATAATGTTGATAACAATTTTTCTTTTATCGACATGTTTGATCCGTAAAGTTTCGCAATTTTTCATCGATGTCCCTTGTGTAGTTTTGACGCTGCTAATAATTATTATTTTCTTTTGATTAACTTAGAGACATTAAAGGGACTTGGACACGATTAAAGATCAAAAATTTTATTTTTATTTTTTATGTATAAAATGGTTAACTGGTGCATTTTAAATGATTGACCAAAATATTGAATGTTAAATTCAAGTTACAAGCAAGATACAGAGGTAAGAATTGGTTGTAATGTAAACAAAGCTCGAGTCTTATAGTTGTTTACAAAAAATGTAATGTAGAAAATTACCATTTCTTAGACAAAATGACATGCATAAACAATTTAAACTAATTCAATATCTTCATAAATACTATTATCAACAAAAGAAAGATAAATTTGATTGAAACTTACACCAATACAACACATATGTAAAAAAAAAAGACAATATTGAGCTTTGTTTACAAACAAACAATTATGAACTCTGTATCTTGCTTATAATTTGATATTTGACTTTCAAATTTTGACATAGCATTATAAACTTCTATATTTATCAGTATAAATATTGAAAATGGAAAAATAAAATTTGAAAATTTTAAGTCAAATCGTGTCCAAGTCCCTTTAACCGTTACTTAAGATCAAGAACGTGTTTCTTTTTTTTTTTCTTTTTTTGATTTGATGTTTGTATACATGTATCAAAACTGTAATCATATCAATAATTATCTTAAGAGGTTTGTTTTTAGAATCATTTAAACTTTGATTTTTGATTAGATAAGGACAATGACTTTGTCACATCTTTGCCTACGACGATACGGAGCTCAATTAAAAATATGTAAAAGTCACGAGAAAACAGGAAAAGCCAGAACATTTCTAGCGATATTTCGATAAAATACTTTCAAATTTTATTGAAATCAAACACATTTAGTATAGGTTACCATAAGTTTCAAATGTTCTTTATTTAAGATACATGTAAGATCAATGTGGCAGTAACATTTGATTAAAAAAGGTTTCAAATACATACGCTTAAAAAATCGAGTACTCGACTATCGGTCGACTTAAGCCTCCAATTAATCGACTAAGCCAACCGAGTAAAATTGACATCCCTAATCAAAATATATGACATCATATAGACACATAATTTTATTTCCTTCCTCAATTTTTTACCTGCTATTGTATATTAGTTTAAAAATACCTCAATGTTAAGGAAGAAAATTGTACTTCAATGCAATCAATATTTCAAATTAATAACTTTGAAAAATCTAATTGGCCTCCCCATCATAAACGATTGTTGTTTACCTGGTGCGAACTCGTCTTACATTCACAAATCTTTTTCACTTCATTAATGAGTACACTAGAATAAAAAGAAATGTTGTCACGTAATAAGAGTCATTCTAACCAATGTATTTGCAGGCCTATTACATATCACCAATTGTGCTAAGACTCACTCATCATTTTCATCTTTATTAAAAAAAA
The DNA here is from genome assembly GCF_025612915.1 of Magallana angulata. Taxonomy (NCBI): domain Eukaryota; kingdom Metazoa; phylum Mollusca; class Bivalvia; order Ostreida; family Ostreidae; genus Magallana; species Magallana angulata. Next base: position 72,554,670 of record NC_069112.1, on the reverse strand, counting down.
AACAACAAGTGACTATAAACTAAACACGAATTTCAAGAACAGTCGATACCAATATTGGTTCAGAACTATGGAAACTGTTTAAAAGAATTCTTTTTTAAAACTCGTTTCTGAAAAACTATCAATATTTGTCCATATCTCATATAATTCATCGTATTAGAAGGAGTCCAAAAAAAATTACAAAATGTCATCCTTTCATTTATTCTTTTCAAATAATTGATATTTAGCGAGACATTTGTAATGATCAATTAAAAGTTCAGCCTGAATCGCAGGATAGTTAACAAGATGAAGAGCTTAAAATTCTGTTAGGTTCGAGTAATGTTTTTGTACACACGAGTTTATCAATTTCAACTTTTGATTTTGAAACTTGATACACGTATGTCCTTCCCACATTTAAAATGTTAACGGATAAAAAGATGGCTTCATGCACCTCTGTGTGCAAAGAGTAGAATTGTGCGAAAAGTTCTGTAAATTCCTGATAGCTTGAAACAAATTTGACACTCAAATATGAATAGTAAATAAAAAATTGTAAACAATGAAACAGGAGAAAAATGCTCTTTAACAAAGAAAGAACAATGTTTTTTTTAAATGAAACAAATATTCCTACATATTACCATCAGCGAAAATAATATCTGTTTACACTGAATAAACTCAAAAAAAAATACTGAGCATCTGACAAAACGCATTGCTTTAGTCAACCATTATGCAAAGATCCTACCGTATATCAATAGATTATTGGTAATTAATAATTGGATAGAATTGTATTTCAGTATGTTGTTACAATATTCGGTACCCATTAATGCGTCGTATTTTGCGCAAAAAAAACGTAAGCTGTCTTATTTACCGAAGTCTATGTTTGATTTAATACGTTAAATAACATTAAAGGCAATAGTTTCACATTTAAAAAAACATAATTTATGAAAATGAAACGAGAATTGAAACAAACTAAAACTACCGTACAAAGTTAAAATGTCAACGCATAGGAATATTTAACCACAATTTACTTCACAAAATCGGCACCAATGTATCTTAAATGTCTCAAAGATTCTCTTTGCACGCGAAATATTAAACAACAAAGAAATAAATTCTTCGTTGTCAGATTGACACTTTTATTATATATGAAACATGGCTGCATCAAACCAAAAACCTTGTTTTCGAGATACGGAATACTGAACTCGAAGATATAAACTGATGAAAGCCCCTATTCCTTCTCTTTATTATTTTTTCGTAAAAACTGTAATTTGAAAAAAAATTGAAATAAAGACTGGAAACTCATTTTTGCAATTTATATTTACCTTTCCATAAGGAAGCTTTGTGCCAAATTTTAAATTGGCTGAATGGTTTTGGAGAAGATGTTCAAAATAAAAAAAAAATTAAAGACGGATGGACGGACGGGCAGAAGGACGACAGAAAAAATGTTATCAGATAAGCTCCCTTTGGCTTTCATTTAAGTTTAGCTTAAACGACTTTGTTTTAAATCGCCATCTGTGGCTTAATTTTGGTTTTTTTTTGTTTTTTGTTTTTTTTGTTTTTGTTTATTTTAGCTGAGGAAGAAATGTTTTTTCTATGTATTGTTTCAAGTATCCAACATAATGATATAAAATCTCAAGAGCACTTACGGCTTTTGCACATAGCCGCACATGGAACTGTACACTTAGGGTTTTCAAATCCGTATTCAAGAACAGGGCAACCTACAATATTAAGACAAAGAAATGTTAAAATGTCTTTATAACATTTTGTTAACCCAGATTCGACTGAACTTCAGGTAGTGATATTCCTTTTTTTAAAGGTAAATAAACTAAAATGCACATTGACTGTATGTGATTTTTTTCATTTTATGATCAACAGATACAATCTGCTATTATGTTGGATATATGATGCATTTGAAAACATGTGCTCACATTTTAAAAAAACAAATCATTCTACAAAACGCGTATTACCGTAGACTTCCACTTCACAGAGATCAACAAATGCAAATTTGCTGTAGCCGTATGGGTACGTCAGGTCAGAAAATCTCTCATTATAATAGATAACGTATCGACCAATCGCAGAACAGAATACATCAACCACAGAAGGTACTATGTTACTGAGGTAAACTCGATCATTGTAACACACTACACCGTTCTTATGTTCAGTTGTGTTGGAAACAACAATTGTAAACCCGCGAAACCGACTTGTAAATTCGTTCTTTAGACCTGCAATATATAAAGAGACTTGTTATAAAGCTCCTATACCGCATGCTATATGAAACTCTTTGGATTCGTGTGATAGGAGACAGGGTGGTGGTTCGGTTAAATTATATTATACAGTTGATGAAAAATTACCCCATTGCTTGTCGTCCCTTCTTGAGTACACTCTTATACGCTCAATACGTCGTGTGTTTTTCAGATCCACCCACCACATGGCGAATGCTTTGTTTTCGGCTGTAGTGGTACACTGATTCCCTCCTAGAGAAAAGTCGGTTTTCTTACCATCAACAAGATTCCGACTTGTGTAGACAGGATTAAGCTGAAAGGTAGGTTGGTGAAGCGCCATGTTGACTGTGAAAAGAGGTTAAAATTGGAAAATGAATGATATTCTCAGAACTGTCAAACACGGTTATAGCGAACACGCTTACACGTGTATAATGAATTGACGCTTACAGAGGAGTGATTTTCAGTAAAATCCCTCCCAACGAAAATTCAGTTAAGAATGTGTTCGTCATTTGTATTCTATTTTTCTAGTTTTTAATTGATAATAAGGTAAGTTTAAAAGTTTAAAAGTTGTTTATATTTCATAAAATTACACATATATTGTTTTGAAGGTGTTTGTGTATGAACTAAAATATGCACTTAATAATGCAACAATATATACAAGAAAAGCAAAACAATTAAGTTAACAAAGATAAACAAAAAAGACGAGTATTCATCTTAATTTGTATGAAATAACAAGCATGGATTTTTAAATAAATGTACAGCTTTCTATAAGAATTCTATATAGTTAGAACACGATTATATTTATCATAACAATTCTGTATATTTAGAGCACGATATTACTTACTTCGTTCATATTGTTCACAGGAATGACCAGCGAACCCCAATGTACAACCTCCGAGACATGTACCGTACATGTAGTGACAATGTTTGCATTGGCGGGGGCAGTGATAAAAACAAGCTGAATCGAAGTATCCTAGAGGACAACCTTGTTAAATATTGGAACCAATCAGACACTTTAGTAAAACTTTAACGCTCCAAAATATTTAATAGGATGACCTTTTTAAATGATGAGAACATTCGAACACTTAACCTCAACATTTTACAGAGTGACTTATTGCTCTACAGTTTTAAAGTATGCAAACCTTTTCAAATAATGAGAATAATCGGGCATTCAAGTACATCTTTATTTAAGAAAGATTAAATACTCCGCACTATTAATCATTGTAACCTTGTTAACTAATGGGAACATTCGAACACTTTAATTCAAACTTTTTCAGGAGTGACTAAAATAAAGCACTTAAATCCAATAGAATAAAAATAAACAACTAAAGATTAAGGGAAAAGGGTTTATGTTTAAGTAAAACTATAATGTAACATGCATTTACTCCTGAAACGTTTAACCTGTTTAACGTTTGGAAGTGCAATAAAAAAGACAGCCTTGTTAAAAGCAACAATAAACATTTAACAACACACACATACACACGTACATAACACTATTTCTGCTTAATTCATTGTTTGGGTCTGTTTGTTCTTAATCAATAAACGGGGGCCAGTCGACCTACATTTATTCTTGAAGGTTTAAAAAAACCCTTACAAACTCTAATGCCAAGCCATTTCAAAATAAAGTTTTCGGTGTTATTTAATATTATAATATGTATTAGATTCAAAATCAATATTTGTGTATGATGAAAATTCATTATCTATGCTTATTTCAACGTAACAGTCTGCTGATCGTTCAATATTCAACCAGGATAGGGCAAACAACCTTTTCTAAAAGTTAAATTACGATTTGTCCTTAAAAGTGCAAATACCTCTTTTATCAATTCAGAAATTCCAATTTTTTACAGATGTTTTTAAATGCAGAAAATAAGATGTGTCAGATGTTTTACCGTAGACCTCTACTTCACAGAGGTTGATGAACGCTTTTCCAGAATAGCCAAATCTCGGTGACAGACCCGATTTACGTGAGTTGTAATAGATAACATAACGACCCTGTATGTCACAGGGGACGGTCAGCTCCGGGGGGATGTCGGTCACTGTGTGATTAGTGTCATGGTAACATAAGAATCCCTCCTCTTTGTTGGTTGAATTTGAAACATAGACAGAAAAACCCAGGAATCTTCCTGCGTAAACGCTGTTTGCTGTGGATTTTGGAATGAAATGAAAGAACATTAAAACAGTTAAAAAATAAAACAAAATAATATGAATAGAGTGTTTGCGCTTATTATTGAACAAATTGTTTTAAGCAAAACCAAAATTTATATTTGATACAGGACAATTTATGATTTCTTTTGGCAAACTACAGAATCACCAATAATTTTTTTTTCACCAATACTGCTTGAAACCATACAGAGCGTTACGCTATTGAATGAATGCATTGAACATACTATATATGATAAGAGTTAAATTTGGCCCCCATAATTCGCCATTTTTTAAAAGTTTTTCGGGTACAATAAAATGTTAACTAATTTTTTAGAAGAGTTGATGTAAAATATATTTGTTATCTATTTATTTGATTTAGTTGCACTCACTGGCAGTATATGACGTCAGAAGTGACGCCATTTCTATAATTCAATCAAAATCAGCCAAAAATTGACATTTTTCTTATCTATTTACGAATGGGAAATATAGAGCGCATGCTTGAACAAGGAAAAATGTTTTGTCACTTATTAGGCTTGGCTAGAAACATCTCTGATTAATTTTTTTATTTTTTCAAGAATGCGCTCTATGTTTTCGGAAGGAAAAACTGCTTGAAAACAAGCTGTTATACACTAAAAATGCAAAAATGGCGGGAAAAAGTTGTCTTTTCAATGTCATATTTCTAAATTTTGGGCATATAGTCCTTTGGTTGTGGATTTATTACAGAATAAACCACTAGTAATTTGAAATACTGAAGAAGAGGTCACACTTAAAAAAAAAACAAAAACAAAATCATATTATACACTCACCAAACTGTGTTCCTTCTACTCTGTGGTATAGTACTATTGTATTTATACTACAAATAGCTTCTAAATCTACTAGCCACGTCACTTCCTCTGACGCAAAAGATAGTGCGCACTGGTTCCCCGTCTCTGAGCGGTTTGCGTATCGCCCGTCTACAGCATTATCCGATGTATGTTTTCCCGCCGTGTGCCAGGTCGGTTTTCCATACGCCAAATTAACTTTATAAAGACAAGAACACAAATCAGATAGTACTATAGCCATTATTATTTGGGTTGAGCGAGCCATATGGTTGTGGCCATTTCCTACTATTTAGAGAATTAAACTTGTATTTTTCTTTATAATAGTGACTCAGAGCAAATTATTTCAAGATAAACAATAAAATAAAAAAAAACAACAACAAACAAACAACAACAATAACAAACCAAAAACCAAAACAAAACAAAACACCCCCCCCCCAAACAAAAAAAACCCCAGAAAACAAAAGCAAAACATACAAACAACTAAAATCTAAAAAAAAAACCGACACATACAATAACCATTTAACCTCCCTAGGACAATTTGTCAAAGTATGATACAATTCATGTGTATTGATAAAGAAAATCAAATTCCAAACCTTCTATACTTTATTCAGTTGACTAAACGACAAATCTTTAGTTTATCAAATTAAATTAAGAATTATGAATAAATGAAGTAAACGTTTGACTTACAGTTTACAAATGTATAAATTATTTCACGTTTGATAAGAAAGGCGTATCTTCTTCCCAGGGAGTACACTTTTCCTTTTTGCTTAAAAGTGCTGCTTTTTCATGCAATCTATAGTTTAATCCATTAATAAAACACAAACAGATAATGCACAATGAATACGTTTTTGAAAATTCAAAATCAACTTATATAAATCGTCCTGCAAAATGTTAGTAGAATAATGATAATACAGTTGTCCATTGAAGTCATTATCAGTATTATATACAACAGTATATGTTTGATAGGTCATGGACGCCAACTTACCTCAATCAACTATTGTGAAACAGCTATTTAGTTTTATCATTAGATTTCGTGGTGGCTCAATTTTCGTGGATTTCGTGGGTACCTCTCATCCACGAATTTACATCCTCCACGAATAATATATTAGGGTTATAAAGTAATATTTCATTTTGTAGGTATAAGAAAATACACGAAATTACGTCCCCACGAACCTATAAAATTTCAGCAATCCACGAAAATTGGCCCCCACGAAAATTAATGATTCCACAGTATTTAGTTTTATTTGAAAAAAAAATGTTTCGCAATATTTTTTTTCTTAGTGAAATTGGCAGATAAATCAGTTTCAACTTTTCGTGAAAGGAAGCATATGTTTTTAAGCTATAAAAACTTACCCCCATCTGCTTCTTTCAACAGCAGATTAAACCAAAACGCGAACATAAGCAACCAAACTGCCATCAACATCTTCTCTTTAATTTAATTTACTCAATAATCTTGAAATAAAATATACGTGGTTATATACCATAGCATTGCCTACCGTTTTCAAATTGATAATTAGTTTAAGTAAGCATAAAACTTAAAAAGAAACGATAAAGTGATTTAACCAACGCATTACACTTCGAATAAAGACATTAGTGAAAACATTAATATACGACTTCATGCCTTTATCTTTAATTGTATTGCATTTATTTCTGATGTACTACTCGATAAAAGATAATGCACCACTGAATCAAGTCCAGTTTTATCGACGGTTTTTTCCGCGGGTTTAGGTTACATTAAAACGTCTTAAATGGACCCTCTGTCAGGAATACATGTTGCTGGTTGCTTGTAAGTTAACATGTACTCATTAAATTAACCATTACAGATACTATAGATATTAAGATTGTTTTGTTGTAAATGAAAACTAAAGACTACAAACGAAAAAAAGAAAGAAACTGCATACACGTATTTGCATAGAACAAAATAAACAGAAACAAAAGCATACTGCCTTAAAATCTACTATTCGTGGTGGTATGTGATTATTATGGACAGTCATAAGATAATGAAATGATTTTTAACAACACAAGTATGGTTGTAGAAAGTTGATTGATTGCATGTGCATGTAAAATTATAATAAAACATGCCAAAAAGAGCAGATCCGAAAGAAACCACATTTACTTATATTCCAGGTCTCTTAAACAGTATACCAAGATACACAGTAATTCGTTGAAGAAAATTGTGAACAAAATGAATGTAATTAGAAACGCAAAAAAATACAAGACTGTTTAGTTGCAAGTTAAATTGAATTGAAGGGATACTTTTTTTTTTTTTTTTTTTACAAAGTGGGTTCCTTTTTGAATTCTCGTAAGATCTTTTTATTCATATACCGACAAGTGTTGATTGTTACCAAAGAAAACCAGTCGATGAAAATGAACTTGATTGAACACAGATTTGTTTTTAACTGATATTTAATCGCCAAAAAAAAAAAGAAAAACAGAATCAAATAACACAATAATATGAACTTATAATCGCCAACTAATGTTAACATTGATGCCCATAAAGAGAGTGCTTTTTAAAGATAATGAACTTCTCACGTGTTATTATCTATTATGTATGATCTAAACGCTGCTCAGACAAATAAACTTTAATCAATTAAATATGTAGGCGAACAAATACGAGTTTTGACCACATGACAGAGTAGTCAAATTTAACACACAAAAAACCCCAACCCGCTATATTGTATAAAAGAAAGACCATATTGCGATGAATGACATATCATAGAAATGATGTTGCTAAGAGTCGTTCTCGTTGTGTGTATTTTGATGTTCAATGAAGGAGACGGAAGTAAGTCCTGTTTCTTTTTTTCTTTTCTTTTTAAATTTTGTAGTAAGACGAATTGTCCTTACTTAACAGTTGAAAGAGAGTAGCTAATATCAAACATGGTATGTTTATAAAAATAAATAATAAGTCGTTGTCTGTGTGTTATGGTTTTACGATATTGATGATTCAATAAGCCCGAAGACATTAAAACGTTATATTTTTTTTAAAAAGATGATTCCTTATATATGATTTGATAAAATGATATAAATATGAATGTAAATATGAAAACCCTAATTGCGCCTTAGTAGTACGTCATTGAAATTTATCGGACTGTATATTTCACAATTGATCAGTTGCGTCATCACATGAAGACACAGCAGCATGTAGGAATATGATGTAGACAGGCTAAAAATAACCACCAACATCAAACCATCTTTAGACGTATTATTGACAAATGTATGTGAAAGATACCCACAACACTTTCGTAATTCATAAATTACATCTATAATTTTCTCTAAAGATAAACCTTCGTCGTAAGAATAATTATATGTTTTTACTATAAAAATATTCTATTTAGGAGAATTAAATCATCCAAGTTAGTTTATCACAAGTTCATAATCTCTGCCAAAGTAATCATTCCTGACCTCCCCCAAAAATCAAATACATATACATATGAACAATGCAGGTGTTAAATTATGTCATATTTTTGTTAAAACTGGGATTAAACGTATACATCAAGAAGATTATCTTAACCTGTTCTGGTAAAGCCATATAATAAGTTTGGGACTTATATATATATATATATATATATATATATATATATATATATATATATATATATATATATATATATCTATCTATCTATCTATCTATCTATCTATCTATCTGACATCAGCGTACCTAGATATCCTATTACAGTCACTACTTCTAAAACCTAAGATTAGTCATTTAATTAAGAAATAAGCCTAACTCTATAAACTCATTGTATCATGGTTTGCATGGAGTGCAAAAAGCATCCTTTTAGACTGTTAAACAATGCTAACTTATATGATGGAAAGACATAAGATAAATTAAAAACAATGCACTGTTCATATTTTAAAAAGAGAATCTGGCGTTCAAGAAACCAACATGGCAGACTTGGGAGAAGGCATCTTCACGGTTCGCAGTGGATGGACGTCGCGATGAAGACCCTGCAGGTGGAAACCAGTGCGCTGAGTCGATTGGGTTGAAAGAAAACACATGGCTGGTTGATTTAGAGGACATTCAAAGCATCAGTAGAATAGTCATTTATCACAGGACAGGTGGACTTTCATTTGGTGAGTCATAACATTCAAATCACGTCGATAGCCCCACTGAGGAGACAACCAACTAAATATGTGCATTGGTTTTCAATAATAGCTATAACAGTTAAGGACATTTGATTTACCTCTGCATAATATCCATGTTTTGTTTGAAGAACGAAACAGGCCACATAAAATGCAACCCAGTTTCTCAAAACTGGACCATTTTATTATTTGTTGGAGTTTTAAAGATTTTATTTAAGTTGCTAGAACCTTAAATCAAGAGGGAAGGGGTTCAAGTTTTGTTAAAAAGTTGCACAGCAAAGTATGACGGTAAAAAAGTGAGGTGATATAATGCAAGTTAACTTCCTACTGTTTTTGTGTATTTTTCTGGAGTTATCATTTAAAACATAATATCGTTTTTCAGTAGATTGTAAAGTAATTATAATAAATCAATGCAATTTATCTCGCTATTTGTATTTCAATTTTGTTTCCTAAAGCACACAGCCAATATGCGAGCAGATTCCTTGGATTTTCTCTGTATGTATCAAATACAACGGTCAAAGAAGACGGGATGTTGTGTTACAAAGACACCAACTTTACTGCGGCCTCTATTCCGCCGACCATGAACATATCATGTGATGTTCTCGGGCGTTTTGTGATATACTACAATTCCAGAAAAAACTTGTCGCCCATCAACCACGATTATTCTCCAAAGGTTTTTAATAATCTTTGTGAAGTGGAGGTTTATGGTACGAACGAATATTGTTATGCAGTAGCACACCCCATTTGTACAAGAAAACATTGTATTCATTACATAATCAATCCCACCAAGAGCAAATTGTGTTAATCAACCTTTTTATATTTAAGTCACACACCCTGGCGGTGCTAGTCAAATTTTGTAAGCATAAATTGTAAAGAAGTTTTCTTTAATTAATATACTAAGCACAAATTAAATAACTGTTCAACATCATTCATGTATGATTTTGCTTCAACTGTTCACCCGCTAATGAATTCTTTGTTGTTTGTTTTAAAAACTATCCTTTAACGTTTCATTTTTTGACATTTCAACAAGGTTGTCCAATTGGAGTGTACGGAGCTAACTGCGATATTTCCTGTCCCCGGAACTGCACGTATTGTAACTACATAACGGGGAAATGCCTAGGAGACTGCAGTCTGGGTTATTCAGGACATTCTTGTGAAAATTATGTACGAAGTAAGCAATATTATTTGATGAGGGGTAGGGGTAAGTATCGGACCTATTGTTACAACAAAAATAATCAAGATTGCTAATATCACACTGATATAACGTAATTCTTTCAATTTTCACAAAGATCAATAGTATTACTTATAATCGTTTTAAAAAAAAATATTTTGAATAGAATATCCTTATCAAGATCTATATTATTACGGAATAAAATGTTGTTCATAAGATTGATGTTGTGATGAATAAACAATTTAAGTACTTTTCATTTCTTTCAAAATTTACATTTTTTGTAGAAAACTTAGCACTTCATCGACCAACAACTGAGCTTTATCCGTTCTCATCTAAAAATCCAAGTGGTAAACTTGTCGATGGTATGAAATCTAACCTTGCATATGCAGGCGGTCAATGTACCGCCACCTTGGAAAATAAAGAGATTGCGATGTGGAGGGTGGATTTAGAGCGCATTTCACAGGTGGAGCGCATTGTGGTGTATGCTAGAACGGACAACAAAAAGTGGGGTAATTTATAGTCTATGATTTGTTGGTGTTTTTAATAATAATAATAATTATAATACTGATAACGATAATAATCATGATAATAATTATCATGATAACAATAATAACTATAATAACAATGATAATAAAAAATATCCATTTTGATACAATTATCTTAAGTATGAAACCTACATTTTTTTTTTAAAACTTGATACATATAATTCTTGTTTCGTGTTTTACATGTACAGTTTTTTTCTTCGAAATTTTTTTCGATGATTATGACTGTTCTATGTTTAATGTTTTGTTTACAAATGTTTACTTTAATTGTAGACGCAAACAATGGTTTTAGAGCGAGGTTTCTGGGATTTACAGTTGCTGTTTCCAACAAAACAGATCATACGGATGGTACAATTTGTTACCATGACAAACACCACACCATTTATACCTTACCTGCAGTGATGGACATTACGTGTGTTGCTGTTGGTCGATACGTTATCTTTTACAATGAGAGAATCAATGGATTAAAATACCCAAAGGGCTACAGTCCACACGCGTTTGTTGACCTTTGTGAGGTCGAAGTGTACGGTTAGTTTTAGATCGATTTTTTTTCTTCTAAATCCACTTTATTCCATTGTATACACATAAAAATAATCAATGTCCTGTGTTAATTTGTAGGTCTTTGTTTTTCTAAACTCTGTATTAGTATATTTATTCATCAAATTTGGTTCATTTTTGATGAAAAATAAATACCTGCGAAAAAATTCAATTGAAACAGATCAGATGAAAAATATCAAAGAAATGTTCATCTTCTTAGTCTAACGTAGATTTGAAGGTCTTGTTTTTCTATACTGTGTCTCAATATATTTAATCATCACGTTTGGACGATTTTTAATATACAAAATACATATCCATACCTGAGAAAGACATTCAATTGAAACAGATAAAATGAAAAAAGTCAAAGATTTGTCTCCGAACTAACTATAAAACATAAAACAATGTTGATGCATTGTATATACACAAGAAATGTTTTCAGTACAATTGTTAACAATAATAGATAAGGATCAAAGGATAACGGAAACTTTTTTAGATATTTACAATCAAACTCATAATGTATTTATCATACAATAGGGTGTCCCTCTCCACAGTATGGTTACAGGGATCCCCAATGTACACTCCCTTGTATATTTACCTGTAAAGAATGTGAGTAGTTTACATTTGTTTATAGTAGTTAACAGTCGTTTAGAGTGGTATATATTAGTTTACAGTCGTTTACTGTTGTTTACAGTTGCAGCAGTGAGTATGTTTACCTTACAATTCATAAAGAAATGAACTGCAACGACAATTAAGTATTTGCTATGATACAGTGAAATCATTGGATTTTAAGGTGGCTCAACTTCTTTGGAATTCTTGGGTACCTCTCATACACTAATTGACATACTCCTCAAATAAAAATAATGGGTTACTAGGAAGTTTGTATTCCTTTGTAGGTGTAAGAAAGTACAAGAATTTACGTCCGAACAAACAAATAACAAAAGTAATCCACAAATTATTCGCCCCGACGAATTTTCATGATTTTGCAGTAAGTGTTTTTGGAATTTAGAATTCCATCTGATTTGAAAAACCAAGTACAATTCAACATGATAGACATGAATTTTGAAATATAAAGCACGAAAATGGTTGGTGGATTAAAATTATCATTCTGACCTTTTCCAACTTTGTTTAATTCTCAAAAAGTCAATCCATTCTTGCTCTGGTCAAACAAAGTATAAGTTTGAAACTTTTATAACTATTGTTTCCCATAAAGTAATGCATTTTTAAGCTGTATCTGGGTAAATCAGAATATAAAGTGATATATTTATAGGTGTATACTTCTCGTTGAAATAGTTTCTGAAATCAGCGGCAAATTACCTTATCATTACTCAAAGTCTGGTACAGTATTACATTTTAGAAGTCTAATATTCGATATATATTTGTGTATACAAAAATCATTAGTATGAAAAGTTTAATGAATAAGATATGAATTAACGACATTCCCAGACGGATGCAAAATCATTTTACGTGATTTACAAGCGTGACTTCTTAACATCATTGTTAGATAATATTTTGCGAAATACCTTAACACAAACAATTTATTTGCTGGTATTTTTTTCACTTTACAGTTTATGCCTTGATTCAGAAAGCTCCGTAACGTAAAGATCTAGTAAATGAAAGGTGCCTACAGATTTATAATATTATATAATAGTTATAAATTTTTTTGATGATGCAAAGTATGACGTCATAATGGTTTTTTCATCAAAGGGACACTCTAGATTCATTTACTAGATCTTGACCTTAATTTATCTCAAAAAATTAAATAGAAATAAAAGGAACGAAGAATTTTGCAAATCTTTAATGGTTTTTTGTATCTGTTATAACTGTCCATTGCTATCTAGAATAAATATGGATATGCATTTAATGTGTACCCTTATAATACTTTAAAGGACGGTTGAATATATATACTTAAGTATCAATAATTACATTTGCAAGAATGCTTCTTTATATACACATATAGAGAAGCGAAAACGTTAAACACATGATGAAACTGTGCCATTCAGTCAACTGAAATGGGACTGAAAAGTTACTGAAATTGAAAATACTGAAGATTAACAACAGTCTAAATTGAATTCCCTGTTCCGTCAGTTTAACCGTCGATACAACGACCTTGTCATGAAACAAATTCCCGCGCTAAGTTGAATGCTGACACTCGTTTTTCATATTCATTGCTTGGCCCGATTTTACATCAGATTTTGTGAACGCTTTAACAAGACATGAAGAACGACTACGTAATTTCGCCTCATATCAAAATTCGCCCCTGAAGGCGGCTATGACTACATCATATATATATATATATATATATATATATATATATATATATATATATATATATATATATATATATATATATATATATATATATATATATATATATTATATTTATATATAGATTATAATGTTTTGGCTAACAAAAAAAAAATAATAATAAAAAGAAAATAAACTAGAGCAAAGCTCGTTGCAAAGCAACGAGTGGGTCTTCCGTTAATATCGGAAGTAAAGCTGGAAGTTCCTGTATGAAGCAGAACCCTTAAACCAATAACAAGAGTAACTAAAATAAAAAGATGAAATAAATCGAATTATTCCTGGTACGACTTAACAAAATACGAATGATTTTACGTACGACTTAACAAAAACCTTTCTGATTTCAAGAACGACTTAACAAAAAATTCCGAATGTGTTCAAGTACGACTTAGTGATTATTTTTGGTACGAGTTAATTTTACTTTGAACATTACGCTATTTTTTAAACCAAGGACGCGGAATCAAAATTTCCGGAAAAATCAATTTTTAACCCCCGATATCTCTGTAATGCATCGTCCGATTTTCAAACGGATTTCAGATTCGTGTTCAGCATAACAAACTCTACAAACCTCGTAAACATTTGAAATTAAAACGAAAAATTCGAAAATTCGAAAATTTTAAAACACTTCCGGTTTAGACCGGAAGTGACAGAAACTAATTTCCAGTCTTATGTCCAAATAAAAACGATCATTGCTTCAACACAGAAAATTCCAAGTCTTTATCTTGAACCGTTTTTGAAAAACGCCCTGGACAAAATTACTTTTTTAAAATTTAAAATATGACGTAACGTAAAAACGGAAGTGAGGTTGTAGTTGAAAATTTTAAAACTTTGAGGCACAATAATGCTTCATAATCCCTGAAAGTTTCATGTAAATCTGTTGAAAACTTTTTGAGATATTAAGCTTTGAAAAAGTCAGAAAAATAAAGAAAAAGAAAAATAATAATAATGAACTAGAGCAAAGCTCGTTGCAAAGCAACGAGTGGGTCTTCCGTTAATGTCGGAAGTAAAGCTGGAAGTTCCTGTAAGAAGGAGAGCTCTTAAACCAATAACAAGAGTAACTAAAATAAAAAGATGAAAAAAATCGAATTATTCCTGGTACGACTTAACAAAACCCGAATGATTTTAAGTACGATTTAACAAAAACGTTTTTGATTTCAAGAACGACTTAACAAAAAAATCCGAATGTGTTTAAGTACGACTAAACAATTATTTTTGGTACGAGTTAATTTTACCATAAACATTTAGCTATTTTTGAAACCAAGGCCGCGGAAACAAAATTTCCGGAAAAATCAATTTTTAAACCCCGATATCTCTGTAATGCATCGTCTGACTTTAAAACGGATTTCAGTTTTTAAATAAGCTTAATAAAAGCTGCTTTGTTGCTTGATAATAAATTTCAAATCATTGGTTAGAAAAGAGTTATCATAAAAAGACTTAGTAGCCCTTGTACCCCCTAATTTGTGGGGCCAGCACCTTTTTCTTGATATCAAATAAAAGGTCTTGCTAATATAAACATATTTTGTTCTACAAGTGTTCACGAATTGTAAACCGTTCTCAAAATATATGTACAAATGTGTTTTAGGGGCCGACCCTTTAACCCCTTACCGGGGCCACTAACAACAAAATGTTTGGTTTAATAATGTTCAGAACATTATTTTGAACAACTTTTGTTCTACATTGCTTTTTAAAATATTTTTCCTTTTTCAGATATAAATGATCATAGTTTTGAGTTCTGGCCCCTTGAAACCCTAATTACGCAATATATGACTTAGATATGGTACTGTATAGATGAACAGCTGTACAATGAACATTTTTGCTTCTATAATTAATAACAAAATATTGTTCAGTAAAGAGTTATTCTAAAAAGACATTAGAGCCCTTTTGGCCCCTAATTTGAGAGGCCGGCCCCTTTTTCTTGATATGAAATTTAAGGTCTTGCAAATTTAAACATATTTTGTTCAACAAGTGTTCATGAAATGTTAACCGTTCTTGAGATATCTGTACGAATGTGTTTTAGGGGCCGACCCTTTAACTCCTAAATGGGGTCATAAGCAAAAACATTTAAGGTAGCATATTGACAAGAACACCATTTTAAGCAACTTTTGTTCTACATTGCTTTTCAAAATATTTCTCCT
Source organism: Magallana angulata (assembly GCF_025612915.1). Taxonomy (NCBI): domain Eukaryota; kingdom Metazoa; phylum Mollusca; class Bivalvia; order Ostreida; family Ostreidae; genus Magallana; species Magallana angulata. Next base: position 72,538,746 of record NC_069112.1, on the reverse strand, counting down.
TGTTCAGCTATAAATGATCAAAATTTTGAACTTCTGGCCCCTTGAAACCCCTAATTACGTAACATATGACTTAAGTATGATACTGTATAGATAAACAGCTGTACAATGAACATTTTTGCTTATATACTAGTATTTAATAACAAATTATTGTTCAGTAAAGAGTTATTGTAGGAAGACTTTAGAGCCCCCTTGGCCCCTAATTTGAGGGGTCAGCCCCTTTTTCTTGATATCAAAGGAAAGCTCGTGAAAATTGAAACAACTTTTGCATTACATGTTTAAACAAATTATGTGCACATCGAAAGGTATTACAGAAAATGTGCAAAAATTTCGTGGAAAAATTTGGTGTTAATTTTCAGGTTCAGGCGAGCTTCGAGGCCCTGAGTAATTTTCATAATTGGAAGCATTGGGGTACATCTACAGACATTCATCTACAACCCCTGAAAATTTCAAGCTTCTATCTTGATTAGTTTCGGAGGAGATGCGTGGACAAAATGACCCTTAAAAATTTACAAAATCGTCTATATCTGAAACCGGAAGTGACGTCATCATGCAAAAATTTAATAATATGTAGCGACGATGATGTTCTATCACTCCTAAAAATTTTGTGCAAATCGGTTGGGTAGTTTTTGAGATATAACGCTCCAAAAAAGTCAGAAAAAGAAAAAAAAGAATAATAAGAACTAGAGCAAAGCTCGTTGCAAAGCAACGAGTGGGTCTTCCGTTAATGTCGGAAGTAAAGCTGGAAGTTCCTGTAAGAAGCAGAGCTCTTATAAAAAAAAGAAAAAGACGACAAAAATCGAATATTCCTGGTACGACTTAACAAAATCCGAATAATTTTAGGTACGACTTAACAAAAACCTTTCCGATTTCAAGAACGACTTAACAAAAAAAAATCCGAATGTGTTCAAGTACGACTTAACAATTATTTTTGGTACGAGTTAATTTTACTTTTAACATTACGCTATTTTTTAAACCACGAACGCGGAATCAAAATTTCCGGAAAAATCAATTTTTAAACCCCAATATCTCTTTAATGCATCGTCCGATTTTTAAACGGCTTTCAGTGTTAGATTCAGCTTGATAAGCTTCATAAAACACATATTCATTTTTGATTTGATCAGAAAATTCATTTTTTCGAAAAATTTGTTTCACTTCCGGTTTCGACCGGAAGTGACGGTTTTCTATTTCCAGCCTTATTGCACATGTTAATTGCCAAATTCATAACCACAGAACATTTCAAGACTCTATCTTAAAGCGTTTTTGAGAAATGTCGCGGACAAAATGACTTTTTTTAGAGTTTAAAAATGACGTAACGTCAAAACGGAAGTGACGTTGTTATAGAAACTTTAACATCTTTGAGGCATTATAATTGCACATAATCCCTGAAAGTTTCCTTTAAATAAATTGAAAACTTTTTGAGTTATGAAGCCGAAAAGGAGTCAGAAAAAAAAGAAAAAGAAAAAAAATAATAATAAAAAGAAACCGAAGAATAACAAGAGGGTCTTCCGTTGGAAACGGAAGACCCTAATAAAGAAAAAGAAACCGTAGAATAACAAGAGGGTCTTCCGTTGGAAACGGAAGACCCTAAAAAGAAACAATAGAATAACAAGAGGGTCTTCCGTTGAAAACGGAAGACCCTAAAAAAGAAATACAGGAAAATAAAACCCTGTATTTTGTTACCTGTTTGCTTTGTTTTCAGTCGATACGTAACATCAGGATATGAATTAAACACAACTATTCGGTAGACAAACCTTTTATAAATAATAATATTATGCATTTTTGTAATATGCCCATAAGGAAATCAAATTCATTTATGTAATTTGAATATTTTAACTATGAAAGAACACCGAAGTTTATGTTGTAAGAAGACAAAAGTATATAACTTTCTCACATAATTGGATTGTATGTACAACTCTTTGCTACTGTAATAGCGAAAAAATTACAAAGTTGTCTACAGATTTTCTAAATACGACAAAGAGCACACGGCGGTTGTTACCGGTCAGTACCGGATGTTTACTTCTCCATGGCACCTGACATTACCTCTTACAAGAGCGTATGTATAGTGAGAGTTTTGATTCAAAAAGACTTGTTACACAATACTTCAGCCCACTCACTCAAATTACAATATTGATTTGCCGTTCATCAAACAAAATAACATTTTATTTCATACATGTACTCTTTACAAGTGTTTGAACTTTTTTGGTTCACATATATTTGGATACCTAACAGCTAATTTTGTTACCTTGTTAGAATGAAAAGTCATAATACTAATACTAGACTTTGTCCCGTGCGTGCACGGGTTGACATATAACATATGATATCGGACATTTACGAAATTGATACATCGACACACCGTACTGTTGACAATTTCATAACCAAGCTTTAAGCCTACTATAATGCTTTAATTTTCACTACACTCTGCTTAGTTAGAAAAATCTAACTGAAAAATCTCGGGACGGGCCTTAACCACAGTTAAAACGCCTCGTTATCCGTTATGAAGCAAAAAATTATAGAATAGCTCCGAAACGACTTTGGAGAAAATTAATGAAGCTGCATTGTAAATAACAGTCAAATTATTCACAAATATACCATTTTGAGGCTGTAAATATCTTTCATCTCAAAATTTATTTCATACTTATGAAGAATTTAACACTTCTAACCAACTTTTTTCCTCGCTTTGAATTTACACACCATGTTTACATTCGGAACTCTCGGAATTTTTCATAAAAAATGCACTGAGGTAGAGTTATCTCCTAAATTTCCTTCAATAAAAGATTTACTCGTATTTGTCATATCGTTTCTGAGTTTATCCATACAAATGTGATGATTTGGAAATTTAAACGAAGGACCTCCAGTGATTTAGCGTGAATGTAAAGCGCATGCACAATATTGTAAAATCCGAAAACTGCAGATGATTTCCGGATTTTTTAAAGGAATTTTTTTTAATTATAAATGAGCGAAGCTTAATTGAGAAAAAAAATGATTATCTTCAAGTAACAATGATTTTAAAAATATTTAAAACAAAAGACAGTACATAATATCCGATTTCTCGGTATTAAAGCCCAAAAAATCGAGTCTATTATTTTAATATAGTGGTATAGATTGTTGAGCTTTGTAGATTTGGAAAATTTAAGCTTTGGAAAAGAAACATGGCAGTCCTCGACATTTTCAGACGGGACAAGTGATAAGGCTGTTGACGGTCATTTTGAATCATTAAAGTGGGATGGCAAACAGTGTTCATTGACAATACCGTCAACAAAAGCAACATGGCGGGTGAACTTGGGGAGAGTTTACGCGATTGACCACGTAGTTTTCATGTTCCGGACTGATAACTTGCCCTGGGGTAGTCAGATATGTTTTCATACATTTTTCCCATTTGCTCCTTTCTATTTTTTAACAAATATTAAATTAATTAATCAGAAACAAATACTTTAAAGTTTGTTTTCACTTAAAATTGAAAACAGAACTGTGCACATAATTTGTTAAAAAATATTGTATTTGTTTCCTTTTGGTATAATGGTAAATCCCCTTTTCATGTTTATTTCTAATTTAAGACTTGTTTTATTTTTTTAAGGACCCGACAATGGATTCACGGCCGTATACCTTGGATTTTACCTGTATATCTCAAACACAACTAATCTTGAAGATGGAATTCTTTGTCATCACGATACAACATTCACGAAACAAACCATTCCAAAATTGTTAAAAGTTAAATGTCCTTACTCTGGACAGTTTGTCATATACTACAACGAGCGTCTCCCTGGAGTTAAATATCCCCCGGGTTATTCTACTAAGGCTCAGACGGACTTTTGCGAAGTACAGGTTTTTGGTATGTCTTTTGAAAGGTTTGTATCCCATGAACTGTGTTCCTTTTATGCATTTGTATTAATTCTCTAATGTTGGGTGTTTCTTTTAGGTTGCCCTAGTCCCGTTGCATATGTCCCACAATGCACAAAACCATGTCCCTCAAACTGTGAAAAATGTCACTTTCGTACAGGGCTATGTTCTAAATGTAAACCTGGATTCGATGGCGTCGATTGTGATATAGGTGAGTATCACTTTCACCTCTTTCTATTAATGTATAATATATATATATATATATATATATATATATATATATATATATATATATATATATATATATATATATATATATATATATATATATATATATATATATATATCTATATATTTCATTTACTATCCATTTTAACAGGGAAAGGATTATTGGGATACCAACTGCAATAGTAAAACACCTTTTACATAAGATTAGAAACATTTAGTGTTGAAACAGTTTCTTCTGATTAAACGATAATTATTTTGTACGTTTTGAGAGAAAAAAGTGCGATTTTTTTTTAAATTTATGGCGATATCAAGACGACAAAATTTGTAAAAAGTAAAAATATTTTCTTTTTTCATTTTATTAGAGTATTTTGATATTTTTGGCTGATAGCTTAACACTTGTTGTAAACAAACTGAATATCTTTAATGTAGACCAAATCCCTAGAAATAGGCACATTAGTTCGATGAGCTAATACAAACCTATTTGGATCACTTAGTTATTTCTAATAACCAAGGGGAAAGTTTAGTATTATTCTGAAATAAATCATTAATGTGCATAACCATATGATTTGATTATCGTTGCAACGATTATCGTTGTTTTTGGATTAACTATATTTATTCATCTTTATAACTTGCCTACGTCACAAATCGACGTGATATCTGATTTTATTGACTTTGACATGTTACCTTGTGAGCTATAGGAAGCATTATACTGAACTGAACTTTTTTTCTGAATGAATACTTGTGACGGTAAAATAAAACAGTAAAAATATTATATTAAGATAGACAGCAAGGTTCCATTTCTCCAAAGGCAAACTTATTTCCCGAAGCGTAGAAAGATTTTTTTCTTGAAGAATTGGAATATTGCTGAATCCTTCAATGGTATACCTAATTATCAAAATGTTTCCTAATAACTATTTAGTTATTTAGATGTGAATATAATGTAGTTTGGATATTGTCATGCACCGTATTTACAGACCCTGAAACGTACTACTACACCACACGCTCGCTGCACGCTCGCTCGCTAAACGGTTCACACGAAACGCTGAACGGTTTACACGAAACGCTGCACGCTTTGCCCGAAACGCTAAACGATTTACACGAAACGCTGAACGGTTTACACGAAACGATTCTCGCACGAAACGATTTGCTCGCTTTTCACACGCTTTGGACACGCTTTTATCCTGATCGATTCGGGTCCTCTCGGATTTTTACCCTGGCTCTGTTAGTAAGAATTAATTTTAAGAAAACACGAACTAATAGAAATATTGATATTAGAAACATATATGTACATAAGTATTGAATTGATGGATTAATTTAATTTGTTACTTATATTTAAAGCAAAAAATTATTTATTCACAGAATTAGCCAAAAATACATGTATTACTTCTATAAATATATTTATTGCTCAAAAGAAATATCCATGATTCTTATTAGTGCCGTAAATAATAAAAAAAATCCAGAGAAAAAAGTTACCGTAACACAATATTCAATACCAAAAATAAAATCCGTATGATTACAAACTGAAATCGGTTTTTCAGTTTTCGGCGGGATTTGATTTTTCTTCTCACATTGATATTTTTATTGGTTTCAGAGAATACGATGTTAAAATACTAACTGTAAATAAACTTGTGATTATTTACATTGATAATTTTGAAAGTTATGTAAAATATAATTAGTCACATAAGTTAGAAAAATGCTATAAAACAACCGACTAATTCTGTTTATGTCGAATCATTCGCGTAAATAAATGTTCCGTACATAATATCACAGAGAAAAATCAATGGATTAAACAATAAAGAAAGTTGTCATTTCTATTTCGGATTTCGGAAAGAACAAAAAATAAAAAATGATTTAGATTTTTGTCTCAATATTCGTATACATAACCAGCGCCCCGCATAACAGCGTACAATATATCTATTATAATCTATTTGAATTAAGTACCATGCATATAAACTCCCATAATAATTAATTGCATATGTACATTTTAGGAAAATTTCAGTGTGTTAATTACTTATTGTTTTCCGTTATCAGTGTTTAAATAATTAAAATAATAACTTGTAGAAATATTTTAAATCGGGATTCAAAAGAATTTACTTCCCGCATTTCATAGAAATGAACAGTATATTTTCTTTCTATGTTTACATTTAATTTTGTTCAAATTAATGTTAAATAATCTATCATTGAAATTGTGTGCATCATCAAATACTGATTCCGACTAACTTGAAGTTATTAAATTTCTATTGGCTATTGACAAAAAAAGAGACGCGTGACCATCCAATGAAAACGAATACACAGAGTTTGATTGACAGGTTCAGCCAGGTGCAGGTCTTACCCGATGTCCGAGGTTACATGTATGTGTACTGGTTGTACACAGCCGAATAGTCTCAGTAACTAGTCTTCTTTCAATACGCGTACTTTTCTTTTGTTTGTTAAAAATTAATTCAATTTTGTAAAAAGATAAGTATATCATTTCTTATAGATTTTTTTCACGAGAATATCTCAAAGGAGTTTTGCCAATCAGTTTAAAGTAATGTTTAACACGAGCGCTATTTTGAAACAATTAAATTTTCAGAGAGTTCCGAATGAAATCTGATAAACGTTTCACACGGATCTCGCACGCTTTGCCCGAAACGATTTACACGCTTTGCCCGAAACGCTGCACGCTTTGCCCGAAACGCTAAACGGTTTACACGAAACGCTTCACGATTCGCACGAAACGCTAAACGGTTTACACGAAACGCTAAACGGTTTACACGAAACGTTTCTCGCACGAAAGTCGCACGCTTTTTTGGTGTAGTAGTACGTTTCAGGGTCTGTACTATTTAATCAGAAATATTATTTTAAAGACATAAAGTAGTAGACAACTTTTATTCGCGATGACATTATTTAGCGATTTACTGGAGACTGATTAGCGATTTACTGGAGACTGATTAGCGATTTACTGGAGACTGATTTACTGGAGACTGATTAGCGATTTACTGGAGACTGATTAGCGATTTACTGGAGACTGATTTACTGGAGACTGATTAGCGATTTACTGGAGACTGATTAGCGATTTACTGGAGACTGATTTACTGGAGACTGATTAGCGATTTACTGGAGACTGATTAGCGATTTACTGGAGACTGATTAGCGATTTACTGGAGACTGATTAGCGATTTACTGGAGACTGATTAGCGATTTACTGGAGACTGATTAGCGATTTACTGGAGACTGATTAGTGATTTACTGGAGACTGATTAGCGATTTACTGGAGACTGATTGGCGATTTACTGGTGACTGATTAGCGATTTACTGGAGACTGATTAGCGATTTACTGGAGACTGATTAGAGATTTACTGGAGACTGATTAGCGATTTACTGGAGACTGATTAGCGATTTACTGGAGACTGATTTACTGGAGACTGATTAGCGATTTACTGGAGACTGATTTACTGGAGACTGATTAGCGATTTACTGGAGACTGATTAGCGATTTACTGGAGACTGATTTACTGGAGACTGATTAGCGATTTACTGGAGACTGATTAGCGATTTACTGGAGACTGATTTACTGGAGACTGATTAGCGATTTACTGGAGACTGATTTACTGGAGACTGATTAGCGATTTACTGGAGACTGATTAGTGATTTACTGGAGACTGATTAGCGATATACTGGAGACTGATTAGCGATTTACTGGAGACTGATTAGCGATTTACTGGAGACTGATTAGCGATATACTGGAGACTGATTAGCGATTTACTGGAGACTGATTAGCGATTTACTGGAGATTGATTAGCGATGTACTGGAGACCGATTAGCGATTTACTGGTGACTGATTTACTGGAGACTGATTAGCGATTTACTGGAGACTGATTAGCGATTTACTGGAGACTGATTAGCGATGTACTGGAGACTGATTAGCGATTTACTGGTGACTGATTTACTGGAGACTGATTAGCGATTTACTGGTGACTGATTAGCGATTTACTGGTGACTGATTTACTGGAGACTGATTAGCGATTTACTGGAGACTGATTAGCGATTTACTGGAGACTGATTTGCGATGACTTATTTTTGGGAATAAAACTTACATACATTAAAGACTTGTGTTGTTATTACAACTATACGACAAGGGCTGAGTCGCGGCGGGGAATATTCGCGACGACGATGTAATCACGAAAATCGCTAAAGTGTCTCGCTCGCAAAAAAAAAAATTGTAAACAGTTTACAACTATTTTAATGGTTTATAAGTGCACTCTTTACTTTAATGTTACTATTATATTATTTTATTTTTTAGTTTGCCATGCCCTGGCTAGAACCACCATTTTACCCTCAAGTACGTTTAATGCATCGATATATGATGCCACACAGGAAAAATGTCCACATGTGTAAAATATGTGTATAATTTTACACATGTTTTGCACATATAATGCATGTGTACAACACATGTTTTAAAATTTATATGTTGAACACATATATTATACACGTGTGTAACATATATATTTTACATATGTTTAACACATATATGAAATAATATATGTTCAATACATGTTTCAAAGAACATATACACGAAAAAAAAATGTTGAATTTATTATTTATTTTCATGACTTTCACCTATATTTATGCATTTATTAGTAAATATTTGTAAGAATAAAATTTATCTAACAAACTTTTGCAGAGTAACTTACAGAATATTTATTAGTTAACCAATTCCGGATTAAAATCTCGATTGGCTTTAATTTTGTCGTTTGCAATCATACGTCATTTTTTACGTCACGGAAGCAGAAGATGTTGATCAATCATTTACAGATATTCGATTTGAGGCTAAAGGTAAGGTTTGTCAATCATTCTTATTCATTTATTTGTATTGTAAAATATACAAATATTGCTGGTAGCAACCTAGTCATTTTACAACACGTCAAGTAGCTTGTGTTCTTCGGGAAAATTCGGGTTGAAAACAAGAAACATGTATTGTCAACGATCGATGCTTATCCAATCTACTTAGGTGAAATTGATGAAAGTTTTTAGATGAACTATGAAGGCAAATACGGTGATTTAATGTATATAATACACATAAAGGTATATACTACATCTGCTAAATGTAGGTAAACGGTAGGTCTGTCGGTAAACGTTTTCCACAAAGCTACAATTAAGCAGTTGTAGCTGAAAAAAGCAGATTTATAGACAGAACAATGCTTGAAAATTAAGCGAACATTAAATATATGTTTATCAAATGTATTTTTATTTAGATCAGACACATTTCAATCTTGAAAAGTGAAAGTAGAATAAACTAGAGTAAAGCTCGTTGCAAATAAACGAGTAGGTATTCAATAAAACTTAAAAGCAGCAAGTCGTAAGTTTTATATAATTTTGTTGTTGTTGTTGTTGTTGTTGTTGATATATCAAAACTGAAAATTAAATTGATTGTTTAGAATGTTACTTATTATGCAACAACTTGCTAAAATGTTCAGTCGGTTACTTAAGTGAGTATGCTAATCAACACACTTTATTTTTAGACAGGTCACAGAAGACATAAACTAACGCAGTGGATAGCAGGGATATGTCTCTTTAAACTGTTTATGCAGTTGTAAGTTTTATAAGTAAAAATCAGTTTTTTATCTTCAAAACTGATGCTTGACTTTCTTTTGAAAGTATTCATGATTTAAATTTTGTAAAAGAAAATCAATGAAATTTCCATATTAATTCTAAATGTCATGTTTAAGTGATTTTTTTTATTATTAAACATGCAATAATATACCTGCAATGTACTATGATATGCAACTTATTTTGATATATACAACTATTGTGTATAAATTCTTTTTTTTTGTAGAAAATGGCTATAGTACAAAGGCTGTCAATATTGGTCGGTCAGGAACTCCGAAGACATAAGTTAATGAATTTTTCAAGATCCAGACATTCTTCTTGAGTTCATAGACAGTTCTACACTGCAGCTGGTATAAAAGTGACAAATCATGGTAATTAAATCTAAATACGTAGAGTTCTGACTGTATTGTTAACATTAAGAATTTCTGTATAGTGTACTGTAATTTTTAAGAGTTGAAAATCTAACTTTTACAAATATTTCAGGTTTAATTATAAAAATATTATCATAATATGTCTGTTTTCCTCCTCAAAATTAAATATTTATTATATGCTGATTTAAAAACATCTGATGATTGTATTAAGTTGGTATAACTATATTTTAGAAAGAACCCAGTCTACACATGAATTGCTAAGGTCAATGCACTGAAAAGAAGGAAGTTGAAGTTAGATCAACATAGAGATGGCTAGTTTTTTTGGTTAGTTTGTCAATTCTGTTGCAAAAATATGTGCATGCAGTATCAGAATTCTGTTAAAGCTGCTTGGTATCCACTGATGGCTGCATGTTTGTATTATTAGTTATTTAATTATCTCAGTCTTCTTAAAATTGCTGTTAGTTTTTAGCAATCAAAAGCACTTGTAACAATTAATTATTATATAACATGTACATGTACTTGCAAAACAGCAATATAATTCTGAAAATCTGGATATTTCAGTTTTTTATAGTTTCAATAATGGTAATTCTAGGATGTACAACAATGACTTTTCTTACATGTGTAGACAGTGACTGATTTAAACAAATATTTGTTTTTTAGTTTTAATATTGAAAGTCTGATGTTTATTTTTCTTAGCTGTTCTGCTCTACAATGGACTAATTTGAGACCCTCTCCCCCTGGATGGCTGTGCAATTATTTGTACAGGCAATTCACTCCACCAGGAAAGAGTCCTGTGGAAATGAGGAGGAAGTAGATGACAGTAGCACTTGTAAGTCTGACTTTGTAATATCATGTGTATGACATACTTATATATTGATAAAAATCAACAATACTATTAAGGCATCTTAAAAGTGTCAGATCTAATGTATATACCGTGGAATCATTAAAATTCGTGGTGGCTCAATTTTCGAGGAATTCGTGGGTAGCCCTCTCCCACTAATTTAAATCCTCAACGAAAACAATTTTAGAAACAGTTATCTTTGTTACTGAAACAGTAGGCTACGCATCCACGAAATTACATCCCCACAAAGAGCAAAAATGTCATAATCCACAAAAATTGGCCCCCATGAATTTAAATGATTCCACAGTATACTACATGTATTGGCTAACAACTCAAACAATTGAACTTAACATGCAACCAGTCCCTTCTTTGGACATAATTATGTACAAATAAAGTGCATCATGTACATGTGTATAAATATATATAACTATTTATTGAATGATACTTTATAAAAGAATTTTGCTTATTTTTTCTTTATTTCTTTAATTCAGAGGTTATTCTTAACAACGAAAAAGTTTACCGAATGATAGAAGTTCTGGCCAGAGTTTAAAGGTGAGAATTATAATTATATTATATACATGATTGTATAGTATTAACTACATGTATGTACTAAGTTCTGTTAGAGAAATACATATATATATTTACATTCTACTGTGTTTTTCCATTTAATTCCGTGATGTTTAAATGCCTCTAAATGCAACACCTATTCACTGCGTATAAATTTACGAGTAATTTGCATAAGTAGTTCTCAAACAGTGATTTCTATGTTATTTGTTAAAAATATATTTCATGAATGTTGTAAAAACACCATGTTTTATAATTATTCAACAAAAAAGTTTACTTGATTGTTTAAAGCACCATTTCAAGAGTTATTTATCATGGATTATATTTTCATGCTCGTCGATCTCATCTCAACAGTCTATGTGAAAACCAGTTTAAACCGGTTTTACAAAACAGCTGTTCCTGCTGTTACTTATTCACTCCCTCCGTGATCTACACTTTATATCGATTTATTTAAGTAAACAATTGATTTCTTTAGTAACGGAATGTAAATATAAGCATTAAATGATTCATTTTTGACGTCGTTGTGTCAATAACTGCCGTCAGGTGAGCAGACAAGTTATCATAACGCGCTAACGCGCGTTATTCAATTTGTCTGCTCACCTGACGGCAGTTATTGACACGACGACGTCAAAAATGAATCATTCAATGCTATATTAAATTAAAATGAAAATTTGATTTTCACATGACAATTTAATTTATATCTTCAATCTATGAAATATACCATGACTATATATTAACTTGAGATTTTTTTCTGTCACCAGTGTTCTATGTATCAATAAAAAAAGACAACAGACGAAACATCTGGGAGCTTCTGCAGGAAAAAGAAGAAAGAAGAATTAAAGGTTACCAAGCGGTAAGTTAAAAAATTGTTGTGATTTCACTCTTTTTCAATATTAATACATATTCTGACCTAGATTACCAGGTACTTATCTAATATATTTCTGTATGAATTTTAGTATTGAATCTATATAATGTAATATCATTGGATAATGTAACAAGTGTACATGTATACTGTAAAACAGAGACATGGCAAACAATAACTAATGGTGTAGTACATTAAAAATGAAATAGAAACAATACATAATTATGTATGATTGTGTCATTTTTCTTTTTTTTACAGGAACAAGGAAGAGAGAAATGAATTGTTACATGGCAATGAAGAATAAACTCCTGAGAACAAATTAATGAAGTTTTTGTTATTATTTTTTTATATGCCTGGTGTGCATCTGCAATAATATACTGATGATCTATACATTGATATCATGGAATAGTTTGCAATATGAAGCACACGTACTGTACGTAATATATTTTAAATGAAAGCTTAAGTAAAGATGTACCTTTATTATTGAAAATTGCTAACAAAAAATTATATATAAATTTCATATATAAAATGCAACACATATATTACACATATAGAATATGTGTTTTACACATATAAAATATGCTATGTTTAATTTCACACATGTTTGACACATATTAAACACATGTTAAACTTGTGTGGAATTAAACACTTTATATATGTGTGCTCTTTTTATGTGTTTTACACGTGTAAAATATATATGTAAAATATATGTTAAACACATGTTGCACACATGTGGACATTTTTCCTGTGCATGACTTCGAGAAACGGATTATCTTTTTCAGAAGCAGACGAAGATGGTCTCGTATATATCAATCTGTTTTTATCGGGAATGTCTTCAAACCTTGCTAACATATCGTTTGAAATAAATAAGACACACAACGTCACTGTGTTTTTGTTTAATACAGAAGATCATGAAATCAAACTGGTAAGTAAATATTCTTTTTCATTGGATCCTCTTTTAAATCGTTAAAAATAAAAAAACCAGCTATTCTTATCTCGTGTTTTGAAGTGTCTGTCAAAACGTATGGCGATTTTAATTCATTTTTTTAAAAATAGAATGATACATACAGGATTAATGTGAAGACATTATATCAGATTGTTCACCTTTTAATTCACATAAATAAACTATAAAGAGAGCTTTTTTAATAATATTTTTTTTCCTTTTTTTTCGCAATTGACAGTTTGTGTTTGTCCGTCTGTCTGTCTGTTAGATTTTTTTTTTGGGTACATTTTTTTTATCCCCAAAACCAATGAGTAAAATTAAATCAAACTTAACGTAAATTATTTTTATGGGTGGTTGATTTTAAAACTTTAAAGATAAGTAGAATCCGTTTCTTTAAGTTGATAATTAAGCCTGTAGGTTAAGGCAACTCCAAGGTTAATGATCGTCAATTTGAATTTCCTTTTTAACAATTGTTTATTTTTTTAATGAAAACAATTCTAAATATTAATATGAAGTGAATGTGTTCTTTAAAAATAACTATACTTTTACTTGCGAATGAAGTCTTTCTGTTAAACTTTCCTTCCATTGCATCACTTGAAAGTAAAACATATACTACTATTTTACCTTAACAAAAAATCAAATGTGTAAAACTGCTCTGAAATCATTTTATCTATGATACACTTTTTTTTTATCGACAATTAGTTCTTGTTTAATATTTACACTTTTAAAATGAAATTATTAATCCCTATAAATAAACAATATCATTATTTATCACAAACTCTCTCAAATTTTGCTGTTTTATTAAACATGCCCCGTAATATTACGTAACAACAAGTCAAATGTTTTTAGTACCAACATTCTTAGTGCTATACGTCATTTGCTTTTGATATTTGAAGATTTTTCTTTCATAATACTCGGGGCAGTGTTACATTTTTTGTCCTTTTTTTTTTGTTTTACACTATTGTAAATCTGAGGAATTTGTATTGGATAAGATGCTTGTGACGTCATCAATATGATACGAAATACTGGTACATGTAAATCAAAAATATACCTAGCTAGACTAGTTTCTAACAACATTTCATGTACTTTACATAATTTTGAGAATAGATTACGATAAAGAAGACAGGTTTCTTTGGTAAAAGAAAACATCATACTGCTAATTGTATCGTCAGATTGAACAGTGAAATTTTACTGTGTTCTGCTTCAACGAAATTAAGTTCATCGTTAAATGCCATGCATATATGTTTAGGGATAGTACGATTCATATTTAAGAATACACTAACTCAAATTCACGCCGACTTGTTAAAAAAACTAATTCCCGCCAAATATAAAACGTTTACAATATTTGTTTTTTTAACATATTGACGTTACAGTATAACGACCACTCTAAGGATCTTGAACGTTGGAAAGTTTCAATGGCAAACAGCGTCATTGCCCAAGTGTCGCACGTCGTTATAGTTGTCCACTATACATACCCATTCACTATTTCTAACATGAGACTTCCCTTGAGGAAATGCTTTAAGCATATCAATAATTAGTAAGTTTTTTTTTAATTTTCGTGTCCACCAAATTCATTATTATACATTGCAATGTTTATTTCATTTTTATACTGATGATACTGAAGATAGAAAATCCTTTATTTTGGTTATAAAATGTAATTGTATATTTGTTATCTAAAACAACAAAGAAATCTATTTTAAGGAAGACTAAAGCAGATTTCAAGAGGATATTCAATATCGAATTATAACGTGTTGAAAAAGCTTAAATAAGCAGGATTAAGTTATAAAGCAATGAAAATAGTTTTGCACATAGTTTAAAACTTTACTTTTTTCTTTCAGATTCAGTATGCACAAGGAACTCTGAATCAACAATGAAGACATTATATATTTGTATGCTCCATGATAAATCAGCAAGTTCGGCTAAATAAATAAGCATACAACATTACAGTTATTTAATGAAATAATGATTTAAAAAAACACCAAAAAAAATTTGATTAACTTTATTTTAGTGACACATATTCTAAAGGAATGAACAATAATAAAGTGCGCATTGACTTATACAGTCAATTGTAGCAGTGACTAATATTGCAATGATACAGGACATTGCATTATACGTAAATCGTTTCCTTTGAAAGAAGACCAATATTACTTTTTACATCATGCAAAAGTTATCAACATTTGACAAGGATATCTAAATTCGTTTATGATAACGTATATTCAAGAGGAATATCCTTACTGGTATGCTGGCCAATGTCATTACATTCCGATCATTCTTTGTTTTGGACTACAACGTCTGTTTGGTTTTCTTATTATTTTCCGTGCTTTGTAATTTTACGCAGATTACATCGGTTATAAACAAATATGTTTAAACTATCAAAATGTTACTGTTTTAACTTTAAAACAGGTTTTTTAAATGTCTTATTTTTTGTCATTTAGCTTTTGCTACTTATTGATTAGAAATGATTTTAAGTACGGTGTCCGCTAACCTTAAGGATACTAAAATGTTTAAGAAGCTAACTAACACCTTTACAGAAGGCTACTTTCAGAAGTGTTTTTCTTTTCTAACATCTCCAATGTCCAGCGTATATCTCCTATTAAACAAAAGTTTTCATTATATCGTTTGCACGAACTGACGTCACATCACCAACAGATTTGACAATAAGTGTTAACATACAGTACATTATGACACATAGAAAAACAAAACGCGATTGGATGGAAAATAATGTATGCTAGAAACGAATTTGATTTTCTTTATATCAAAGATGGTGTTTAAATTAGTTCCGTTTTCCGTTAGCATCAATCGAACTTTACTTGATTAAAGATAATTAGTTTTTTGTATAAACAGATTTTAATCTGAATGAATTATCAAATTTTAATGTTAGAAGTAAAATTAGAATCCAGGTTTTGAGAAAAGAAGTTATTGAAATGCAATTAAAGCTCGAGTTCTTTATTTGTTTACAAATAATGTACATAAATTACAAAATCCTTAACAATACAACTTTGGCAGACAGGTGTTCATAATTGAATAATTCGATCAGCAATAAAAACCAATATTAGACTGTAACTGATATCAATACAAAGCATATGTAAACTATAACAGGTCTCGTGCTTTGTTTACTACACAAATAATTTTAACCCCTGTAACTCACTTGCAGCGAAAGATTCCTAACATTAATAATAATAATTGAAGACATTTAGAATGAAAAGAAGAATTGAGCTCAAATCCTTATAAATCTCCGTATACTGCTATTGCCATTTGCCGACAGGCGATATACAAATATCTAATGCTTCATATCTGTGAAACAATTGTTTTGTTTTTACACGTGTTTTTACAAGCGCGCTTAATTTGTAAACATACCGTGGCCTTTTATCAGAGCAATTTTCGTTCAATTCCATTACAAATAAGAAACAAAAACCAACGTTTTAACTCAGTTAATGAATAATAACGGACAGTGTACTGTGAATAATAACGGACAGTGTACTGTGAATAATAACGGACAGTGTACTGTGAATAATAGCGGACAGTGTACAGTGAATAATAACGGACAGTGTACTGTGAATAACAACGGACAGTGTACTGTGAATAATAACGGACAGTGTACAGTGGATAATAACGGACAGTGTACTGTGAATAATAACGGACAGTGTACTGTGAATAATAACGGACGGTGTACTGTGAATAATAACTGACAGTGTACTGTGAATAATAACGGACGGTGTACTGTGAATAATAACGGACAGTGTACTGTGAATAATAACGGACAGTGTACAGTGAATAATAACGGACAGTGTACAGTGAATAAGGCAGGGAGGTCAACAAATTAAAGACTGGATCTACTTCAAATTAAGCTATGATTTTTAAAGCCAAAACAGTTGTTCTATAAAGAAATATTCCACATTTTTATGCTCTTAAATTTGAATATGTTAATATTTTTTTTCATATAAAGCTCTTTTTTAAAGGAGATCAATCTAATAAAGAAATGACCACTGCTATCCATCCATCTTAATCAATACTGCAAAAAAATGAATCAAGTTTATTCAGATAGTCAGACGTACACAATGTATTTGTTTTGCTTATTTTTGTTTTATGATTTGTAATTTAATACTTCCTTCTTTTATGTACTGTAAATATTCTGAAGTTTCCTTTAAATGACATTATTATTATTTGTTGATTAGCAATTGTTATTTATTCATTAAAAATGACATCAAGTAGAGTGTCCGTAAACCTTCTGAATAGCAAAAAATATAACGTGTGTAAACGCAGAAATCTATAAATAGTTTAAAGAATATCAAGATACCCCACGACCAAATATCGTCATTCCATAAGACCCTTTCAACAATTTTGATAAGAAAGTACAACAATTCTGATAAGAATATTCATATCTTTCTTTTTTACCAAAGAAAAATTATATTTCCCAATGTAAATTTGATTTTTATTTTGCAATTAATCGTCATATCTCCAAGACGTCTATGAAATAAAAACTTAATTGATAGTTTGATGTGTGTTCTAAGATAAAAAATATGAGAATCTTCAAATAATCTTTTAATGATGTTTTTAGTTCAGCTTCTCATACAAATCGAATGTAAAAAATCCCAACGTTTCCAAAAAGGTTGAGTTTGGTAATTATGTCCCGGGAAAACCAATTTGTGTTTACCATGTCAGATGACGTTCTAGACCAATAAGATGATAAGTTTTATGGAATATTCATACAAGTTCATTAAGCTCTTAAACGTTTAAGTTTAAGAGTAAAGTTAGGCACTTATATTACTGTAGAAATAAAAAAAAAACGTACAAACAATTAAAATGATAAAAATGTACACACAATGAAGACTTTGTAAAGAATTCATGTCGGGCAGATTGTGTATCAGAAACGTAAAAGAACAAAAATAGCTTAATAGATACATTTACACAAATTTGTTGTAAATCTGTTCACGCATTAAACATATTATGTTAGTTATTTGCTTTTCTCCGGTCTTCCCACCTGGTTTATGTGTGCGTCTGTAAACAAAGTGAAATAATTATTACATTTATTCAAACATTCTCTCTCTCTCTCTCTCTCTCTCTCTCTCTCTCTCTCTCTCTCTCTGTATTTGACTAGATGTTTTGTCTGAGACGTATTTATTTGTTTAATAATTCAAATCAAAGGTACATTATAAGTCTCCTTTACTACTTAAACATTTCGTTTTTCTGTCATAATTTTTCATTGTGACATATTTTTTTAAAATTCAGTAAATAAAATGTCTGGTTGTCTTACTGTAACATTTCTACACGTCTTCAGAGGAAGTTTGAGATTGGATATGGTGAACGAATTCCTATATCGTACTTTAATACGGATAGCTTGGGTTACAGAGCCATAGTTGGTACGTGCATATATGCGACCATGAAAAGGGCCCACAACATCTTGATCATACTGCAAAATAAGAAACAGGACATTCAGATTCTGCCTATGTAATACGATTGATTTATCTATCTTATTTCCATAAGCCATTGACAACTAATAAAACATCAACAAATTACATATTTTTATTAAGAATGAACCTATGTATAAATCTGAGTGGCAAATGTTATGCTATAAATTACAAAACTCAAAGTTACGCGTTCTATGCAAATAGAAATGTCTTAAATCACAATAGATAACGACAAAATAATATGTAAGGAATGGAATTAATAGTAGCAAATCAATAGAGAGAGAATATGTTTGAATAAAATGTACAAAATTAAAAAGGTATCATTGTGCATTTCATTTGCATTTTGATGCGGGATATAATGTCCAATACTGTTCCTACAATACACACAACGCTAGAAAGAAAGAGACGGTCACTTTGTTTTATAATATCTTAATTGAAAATTATTCTAAACATTGTTTGAATACTCGTTCTTCTATACTGAAACATAATTGTCCAAGATAATAAAAGTATTTAAATGGCATTCTTATTTTAATGTTACATTTCAAACTGACATTTAACTGATTAAGTGATAAGAAAATTATTTAATTCTTAAATAATTTAATTAATAAAGTACTGGCTGTTTTGAATTATTAACAGAAATGCATATATACATAAATTTTGTATAACAAACAAGCATTTTAGCGTTTTTCGTGTGTTTTACGCCCTCATACACGAAACAAATAATCAAATGCAATATGGAATTTAAAGAAAAACAAAACAGAAAAAAACAAAACAAATAGTTAATCAATACAAATCTCCGACAAACAGAAACAAGAAGCGATCATTGCGTTCTTTAGTAAAGTATTTGGATAAGCTTTAAATCATACCTCTGTCTTTTCCATTTTGTCTGACAGAAACATTACATTGAAATGTTCAGCTTTAACAATAGATATATGCAAGTAAGCTAGGTCGGATGCAAGCTTTGGCAACGCAATGTAGATATACACCACCCGGAGTCGTCCTTTGGAAGGAAACGTGAGTCCGTCCGCCGAATATATAGCATTGTAGTCAGTACTATTTAATGTACTGTTTGGTGAAATACTTATGGAGGCAGAGGCACTGCAAACGACTTTTAAAGAAAACATATATAGTAAGTACACTGCAGTAACTTCAATATACATCGAAATAAAGTAAGAACTTTTTGATTCGATACAAGGAACTCAAAACAATGCATACAATTAGCTTTCAAAATGCTTTTACTAACCCAATCAAAGCAAATAAATATATAGTTTTCGTACGTTTTTATCCAACTTCCACAATCAGGCATACTTGAGTTTCTAAGATATGTTTCCCCAAAAGTCAATATTCCTATTTTTGTAAAGATAGGCAAAGTTCACTATTTTCGTTTGATGACAACCTAATGATGAGCCCCTTTTAACGTTACTAGTATAAACAAAAGGCCATTATTGAAGAAGTTTAATTATCGAACCTATTTTAACACACGAGTGTTATCTATATTAGTTACACATTATAAAAAATATATAACTATCGATAATCTGAACTACGCTAAGCATATTCATCCAGACTAAGGACCCTGTGTTATCGAACAATCATAATTAATTATTTTGAAACATGAATTGCCTAGCCAATATATATATATATATATATATATATATATATATATATATATATATATATATATATATATATATATATATATATATATAGTTATCAGGAAAATGAAATCTGCTCTTACCAGGTTCACATTCAGTCCCTTGGTAGCCGTGTTTGCATTTTTGACAGACCCCAGTATATGGGTAACACTGTTCACAGTTAGTTGGGCAGGGACGAGTACACCCTGGTCCATCTTCTACGGGGGCAGGACAGCCTAGGATAAAATACATTTAAACTACATATACTGTATTTTTGTTCAATAAATTCTTACTTTTTTCTCGCAGGTTTAATCTCACTTACGTTTTATTCAGATTTCGATTCAGTGATAAAATACAGTTGCTCAAAATTAAATTTTAATTTAACGAAGTATTCAATAAACTAGAATATATACACAGTTTTTGTTTTATCAATGAAGCAAAAGGGTTTTATTAAAATTCCACCGTCGGGAACTTATTATTGAACATCAGTTATTTATTTTTAAAGCTAATGTTGACTATATTTCACTTTGTTTCTGTTCAGGCCAATTACGGTCAGCTATGCATGCACAGTATTTAACATCGGTAGACTTTGGCTTACAAAACAAAGGAAGAATGAACAAAGGGCAGAGGCATTATCATGAACACATCAACAGTATATACCCCTACCGATCTCCGACCCTCAGCAATGTTCGATAACTCTAAATTATCTGGATTTCTTGTATCCGTACCATAAATCTTTTATACGACCAATTTTAATTACTACATGTAGTAGTATTCTAGTGTTAGTATTACCATCAGGTACACAACTACGTGCTCGGCGTAGTGGATTCACGGAGAACTACTTATTAATGACAAGATGATAAATAATTCAAGCCACAGGTGCACCGCCACTCTTTTTTTTCAAACACGTTTATACTATATCCATCGTAACTTTGCAACTTTGCAATACCTTTGTGAAATGCATTGATACAATCTTAAACTTATATTTTAATTCATTTCTTGTAAAACGTTTAAAAGAAACATGATACGTTTACGATGAAAAAAAAATCAAACTTTGAGCCTGAGGTAGCAAGGGACAGTTTCGAATAAAAAAAATGAAATGATTTTTAATGATTATCATTAGTTAGAGGGGTGTCTCTTGTTGAAATTGATATGCAATATGTAGGCCCCTTATGTTAGGTACATGAGAATCAGAAGTAAAATGCGAAACCTGCGGCTATGACTGTTGTGCTGACTTTACACAGTGAAATTGCAAGTTACAGACGGGAGGTAAAATAACACGAAAAGTAGGTGGATGGGACATTGTAAACTATACAGCGGTAAGTTTCTGACATGTGATAGTGAAACATGCACACGGTACGGAAGGTCAACCCTCTGCAGGGAATTAGCTGGGGGAGGTCTTAAAAGCTGAAAAATCATGAAAAAATTTTAAAAATTATGAAAGGGTCAAAATCTCATAAAAACCAGTATGTAGAGAATTGTACAGGTTTTGATTAGTAATTTTCTTCAGAAATTGGTGATTGGCCTTATTAAGAGTGAATTAAAGGTATTTGTGCTGAATGGGAACTGAGGAAATTCTAGTTACAGAGTTTCGAAGACATGCATCCCTTGGCTACAATGAATTGTATCAAAAAAACTTTCCCCAGCCACCTGAGGATCGAATAACCTGAATAAAACATTGAACCGTACTAACTTCATATTCCCTCCCTAAATCCAGATGCAATGAAAACATACCATAGACTTCAACTTCACACAAATCAGCAAATGCATACTGGGAATAATTTGCAGGGTAGACATATCCTTCTTTCCGTTCGTTGTAGTAGATGACGTAACGTCCGGACAATGCGCAGAGAATGTGCATAACATCCGGAAGATCGTAGATTGTGTCATAATTAGCGTGATAACATCGGACAGCGGTCGTTATATCGGTTGTGTTAGAGATGTATAGGTAGAACCCAAGGGGCACCGCTCTATGAGGGTTGTGTTCATCTGCACAACATTATTCAATGTTTTTATAAAACATGTGCATAGAAATATTAGAACATTTCTTATTACAGTACCTATTCTTATTATCATAGATTTGAGTTGTGCATCTACTATGCCTAGTTATCATTCCTCTTGTCAGTTTGTCTCTCTATATTTAATACTCATCTATTTTTGCATAGTATACAATGGGTTTATATAGCGTAAGCATACTATGCCGAAATAGAGCACGACAAATGTTTACAACGAAAATATTGCAAGCGCCGACAGCGGGTTTCGAACTCTTGCCACTAAAAGCATAACGTTTGAAGCCCAACGCGTAACCGTTACCGTTACGCTACAACAGCCGATGGAATGTCTGGCGGTATTTATATATATATAAAGTAGAAACATACGATTGACATCAAGCAATTGAAATTATAAATCATTCCAAAAACACATCATTATTAACGATAATTTTTTTAGTTAAAGTTTTGATAAACTTTTGAACAAGTGGATTAAACAATTTTGAAAGAATTCTATATGAGAATCGCAAAAACACTTTTTTTAAATGACGCTTGATAAAGAATGTACAAGAACAAAATTCAATCGTCTGCTAACATTTCGAGTTTTCTCGGTAAGGTGAAACGTCCCTCGTTTCTTGAAAAGAACATAAACATTTGTTGATTTTTTATTGTACAACAATTTGTTGATTAAATTATCAATCAATTTGAAATCAATTGATTACTTTGAAAGAACAAACGCTAGCTTTTCCGGTGATTATTTTTTGGGACCAGACAACGCTCAAACGTCACACCTACTTAAAGCAAAGCACGTCAGTATATACAACACTCGGCATAATAATAACAATAGTGTTGTGTTGTGCATGTACTATGCCTTAATAGTAGTCAGGGTTTGATAGTGTACTCGCCTCCGGCTCATGCACCATGTGTCAAACCCTGACTATTATTTAGGCATAGTACATGCACAACGCAACACTATTATATAAATATTAGTCATGGCTTGAAACATAGTAAACAAGCTGGAAGCGAGTGCATAATTAATGTATTTAACCCTGCTAATACAAAACTGCTAATACAAAACTATTAATTTAGCATAGTACAAACACAACACATCTCTATTGTTATGCTGACTATTGTATATTGATGTGCGGTGCTTTACGCTATTTATGACGTTTGAACGTTGTCCATTCATTAAAATAATTATCGTAAAAGCAAGTATTTGCTTTTTCAAATAAATTTATTGATTTATTTGATTATTTGATCGAGAAACTGCATTACAGTAAAAAATAAACAAGCACACGTTTAGGTTCTTTCCAAAAACGAAAAAGAGACTCAATTCACCTTACCGATAACACTTGTTTAGCAGACGAAATCCTATTATGTGTTTCCCTTGTGCATTCCCAAACAATCGTCATTCAAGAAGTTGTTTACCGTGATTCTCATTTACATTTTTGTGAAAAATGATTCATCACTAGCTTGAAATCGTCATTCAAGAAGTTTTTTACCTTGATTCTCATTTACATTTCTGTAAAAATGATTTATCAATAGTTTGAAATTAACTAGAATTTTTAAACTTTAAAGTTTTCCTTAATGATGTGGTGTAGAAATTACTCATTTCAATTGCTCGATGTAAATTGTATGTATCTAAGGTTTTTTTGTTTTATATATATATATATATATATATATATATATATATATATATATATATATATATATATATATATATATATATATATATATATATATATATATACCTGACTTATGCATTTGGTAGACCGATTGTATTATTTTATCTTTATTAGGGAGACCAGTAGATTAGGGAGACATATTTTGGTCTCCGTATTATTTTGACCTTGTCTAAAATGTAATTGGCTTATCTTTAAATGAATGAACGGTGTGTCTTTGCCTAAAATGCATCAATGTGTCTATTATTTGACATCCAATAGTTGCCTTTTGTCTATATTTTTTCGTAAAAAGGAATTCAATCTGCCTCCATCGTATAATTAGCAATGACTATTTTTCTGCATTTAGGAGACCAACGAAAACTTGCAATATTTCAAAAAATCTAACATATATAATTTGTTTAGCCTTTAATTATTCTAAATGAACTTGTTTTCAAAATACTTTTTCACTTTTTATGTATAAAGCCTAACTAGAAAAAAAGTCGTTAATTTCTTGACCATGTTTGAACATTTGGCAAGTGCTCTCTGCCATTTGTTCCGAGTACTCTCGGAACGTCTCGGGTTAAAACAATGGACCTTTTAACGCCAGCGTGCTGCCTTTTAGGAATCAAAGCCACTTTATGGTAAGCAGTATTGATAATCCTACTACAATTGAACAAAGTAATGTTTTTATGAAGTTTTTTTTTTAAATATTCAAATAAAATAGGGCGATAATATGTGCAACTTGACTATTTTACACCAAATGTTGATTAATCTTCGAGGAAATTCGAAACGAAGTTAACAATAAAAGCATGATATTCATTTCCACTGTACGTTTGATGTAATATGTAATTCAAGGATTTATCAGTACCTTCTCCGGAGCAAAAGTCGTCCCCATTCCCAATTGGAAATAAGTTCACTTCAGCAGCTGTCCAAATTATGATCCCAATACTAGTATAGCAGTATTTTTCCCCAACTGGTAAATAGTTCTTATGTTTATTTCTTATCAAAAAATACTTCGTAAAATAACCAGAATGTCCATAAATGTTCAGTATTAACAAATGATTAAACCCATTTAGCAAAACTGCAGTCATAAAAGTTTCAAAACACGCTGTAAACATCGCCAACTTTTAATCCGATTTTCCTCTGTTTTTCTAAAACATCGTTATTTTGTGGTATACAGTACAGTACTGTAAATAGTTCATGTTTTTTTTTACACACACTAGACTGATATAAAAGTAAAAGGTAAATGTTATGAAATATTTCAAACAGAAAAATACATTCTCAATTTAAAAGGGGATATGTTGATAAATTCTTAATAATGTAATACTTTTATGACCAGTGTTGAAGGTGTTTATTTCAGGGAAAAAGACTTGTTCAAATAACTAAATATAGGAATATTATACATATATCTATATTGTGAAGTTAATTAGATTCTATTCAATTAAAGTCTAGCTCTTTGATTTTCCATTATGATAATAAATTCAGAAATCATGATGTATGCAACATATGATTTCTCCCAACTGCGTGAAATTGTCGATACAATTTTCCCAATTCCAAAAAAAAAATGGCATTTTCAAAATAAAAAAAGGCTGAAAAATCCCTGTAATTATATAGCTAGTTTATTGAAAATGGACAGAAAAGTTAACCGAAGAATGTCGCTTTATGTAAATAGATAGACATGAAGAATTTTCTATATTACAGTTATATGTACCAGTAATATTGTTTTAAATTAATAATGTACGTAATGTAGATATATGTACATGTACCCCATGTTACCTAAATGAATTAAAAGCAAATTAAGATCAGTTACTCTTTTTCACTTGTATAGTGGAAAGATAGCCGACTATTCTATGTACGAATTGACTTATTATAGGTAAGATAGTCAGTCCTCCATGTTTACAACCGGGATGCTCACCCCACATTTACAATTGTGACCCACATTTACAAATGTGACATCATAGTATCACTCTCGTTTGGCTTTTTGGATATTATCAGGTTTGTAAAATTTTTGGCTTTTGATGATTAATAATAATGTAAACAATGTGTCTGCAGATTCCCGTTGGGCTGAGTGTGATCTGTTGACCAGGCAAAACATGTATGTCTTGATTACACAGCGTTGTGCACAATGTGCTCTCAAGAACATTCAATCCAGAAGCATGACCAATGTAGCAACACTTTTAAAACTACTTTTTAATACTTGTATTAATTTCAATGTTTATGCGCACCCGGGGCGCCCTTCCCCCTGTAATTGTTGATTTATTAGAATAACATGACATGTTTCATACATGATAGCATTAGAAATGGTCGATGGTTGTAAATATTTTGTTGTTTACTAATTTAATGTATGTTCTCACTAGAACATGCACATATGATATATGGTAGACTATTATCACATTCAACTCTCTCTCTCTCTCTCTCTCTCTCTCTCTCTCTCTCTCTCTCTCTCTCTCTCTCTCTCTCTCTCTCTCTCTCTCTACAGCAGCGATTCATCTTATGACCTTTAAAAATCATGCACCTGCACTCTTGCGAGTATACAAAATGTTGTAAAATGTTCGTACTATATATTGTTCGTGCATTGCACTGCGATGATTTGGATCGCATTCAGTCGTGTCTGAATAGTGTGCATGTCCACAATTTTTAAGGAGACTTGATGCAAGCACTAAAATGCATGCAACAAATGCGAGACCTCATGCAATATATGAGAGAGCTCGTGCAAATCTAAAACATTCCGATCGCAAAGAGTTATTGTAAAGTGCTCGTACGCCAATTGTGAATGGGGCTTAATGTAGATGTTTATGAATCCAAAAGTTTTCTTTGCATATAAACAATGCTTTCACACAGGTGCTTGTGGTTTTAATGTAGGTTTTGGAGTTATTAGCACAACCAGTCATGTCAGTGGAGATTTTCTCCTGCAGGAGAAACATTAAAAGGACAGGATGGGGAGGAGAGATTGAAGACAAGCACAGAAAACAAAATATTTATCTATCAATATAATGGAAAAGAACTTTGGTAATACGATTTATACATATTTACATGAAGCTGGAGGTATGTAGCTCCTGATGTGAAAAAAAAAATTGAAGCAACGTTTATCCAAATTTTTTTTTCAGACCAGGAGATACAGACCTGCAGCTAAATGTAATATTTTAACATTTATGTATGGCAGTAATGTTTCTAGAAATAACTATAAACAATTCTAATTAAGTCAAGCAAAAATACCAGTAATTATATGCTTCTTATATAATTTAAGGTTTGATTTCTTTTTATGTACACTGTTACAGTAGTATTGATGCTGTCAGGAGTGAACAACCATACATGTATCTGCCAGTTTGTAAATGATGGCAAGGACGATGCAAACTCCACCATAAACTCAGAGTGTTTAATGGAAGGGAATACCTATGAATGTTTGCTAAGAGAGACATTGTGGTTGGGGAAGAGATACTTCATGTATATTACTATGGTTGTGATGGGAAAAGCTTGCGGTGGCGCAGCAAGGTAGGAAAATGGTTGGATTAATTATACACAAAAAATAATTATTAAGAGAGAGTTTAGTGATTTACAATCAGGCTTTGGATATCTTGTTATCTGGCTTTGGTTTTGTTTTTGCATTTTTTCGTACATTGATTTGTTTTAAACTAATCTAAAAAATAGGTTTTTCTCAAAAATTTAAAAAGTATCAGAATAGATAATTTATATGTTTTTATTGAAAAACAAGCCTAAAACTTCTGTTAGTGTTGTTAAATAGGTTAAAAATCGTGATCAATTAATCAGCAGAATTGGTTGTCTCTTGCCAACTGATGATCGGTCAATAATCGAATCGGTAACAACTTATATTAAATTCAATAATATGGGGCACTAAATTTTATGCTATGTATAATCTAAAATATATAAGTGCTATTTTCACTTCCTTTTAAAAGCTTATAAGACTTTTGCTGTATTTTTATTAGGTAGAATGTTACACATCTTTTGAGATTGAAGAAAACCCCCAGCTCACAACAGTTTTCATTTCATTCAATACAGATTAGAAAACAAAATGATAGGTATAATATTAATGTAATAAACCCAGACTGAGTATAATTGATTATAAAATCTAAAATCGATTATGATAAATCGACAACCTTTTCAACTGATCATTGATTGAAATTCAATCATCGTGACAACACTAGCCCCTGTTCATGTACATGTTTTTACCGGTACTAGTTTTGATTGATTTCAGAAAAGGCTGTGATCCTTTTGATTTTGGTAATGGTTTTGTTAGGTTTTATTTCACTTTATTTTGTTTATAGTTGTTTGATTTTCTTTCAGTTTTAACATTATATACGGTTCTTGTGCAGACCTGAATAGATTTATTTTGTTTTCATTATCAAGCACTATTAAATTAAAAGCTTGAAAGAGGTGTCCAGTTGTGCAGTGGACAATGCACCTGCTTATCACCACTGCGACCCAAGTTTAATCCCCATGATCGACAGTTGTTGTATATGATAGGGTACATTGGTCGCCTGCTTGGTCACGTGGGTTTATCCAGTCACCCCAACTTCTTCCCACTTCATGACCCACTCGCGCTAACATCCATGCCAACAAAAAGCTATTAATATAAGTCAGTGTGCATTGTGAATCTGTCACTAATGTGGAGAGTCTCCTTTGCAGAACAAAATTGTTTTTTGTTAGATAAATTACAAAATCTGTTTCTGTAGTAAATATGTATATTTTGCAAATTGTTTACAGAATGTACTTCTTGAAAAATATACATTTACATAGAATTATCAGATTTGGTAGGTTAGTTAATTTAAGCATCAATCTGAATTGGAATTCATTTTTCACTGAATATTGATACAGTCTTGTTTTTGTACCATGGCTGAAAAGTTTGATTTAGTCAGTGGTCTGTTGTCAGATTTATAAAAAAGAAACATCAATTACCAAATGTGGTAAACTAATAATTGATGAATGTTTATGAAAGAAAATTTTCTATATTGTTTTAATTTCTTTCAGTTCCCTCTGATGTGGATTCTGACCCATTTAGTGTATCAAACTACTCGCCAAGTTCTGATTCTGAATCAGATGAAAATAAGAAGGTTTTGGGTAATGTTATTATTTAAAGAATAATTTTGCATCTGCAGTCCATTTTCACTTTGCAAAAAATACCTGAAAGAACAAGAGGCTGAGAGCCCAGTCATTTTAAATAAGACTAAAGTAAATCCATTTATATTAACTAGATATACTTTGAAATGTAGTTGTGTATAACAATCTACATGTTGATCTGGTCTCCCTAATGCTGTGATAATGCATTAGATTTACATGATATGAGTGGAATGTACTGGATGTAATATATTTGTAACAGTTATACATGTATTTATTTTGTTTAATCATTAGGAATAAAATTTGCAATGATTTAAAAAAGTAAACGTAGAAGCTTGTATTTACAATACAATATATTGGTATTTTTACAGAGTCCACCCCAAATTCATTGAGAGCTAGCCGCAACACAATGGAAAAACAGGGCATCTTGACCCTCAGAGAAAACAGTGAGCATTTTGAAGCAGGTAAATGAATTAAATTCAATGTTGCAATGTTATTATGTTTTTAAGCAAGAAACATTAATACAGTCAGTGGGGTAGCTAGACCTGAAACGAAGTGCATGCTTAAAATGGCAGGGGGTGTGGGGGCCACCATGAGGCCCCCAGTGGGTCCAGGACAAAGCCCAGGGGGCGAAAGCCCCCGGAAGCTCATGGATTCTGACGATTTTTAACACCAAATATTAAAGCAGAAATTGAAAGGAATGCTTACTATTTAAGCCTATTTTTAGGCAGTTAAAATTGTTTGGGTTATAGTTTAGGCATAAAATAAAATCACAAAACTTATTAAAAGTTAGAAGAAGAAATTTTTTTTGACATTTGCCTTTGACCCACTCAAAGCTTTTATTCTTAAGTTCATTTTCACATAGTTTATGGTAATGAATATTTCAATAAAGCTGTGATATTCTATCGGGGAAATTTAAAATGTGTAAAACTAAGTTCAACTGCAAAATAAATATTTGCCTTTTTAGGTACATGCATTGTGTACTGTTTCTTTAATATGGTACTTTAAGACCATATTGCGTGGCTATATTTGGTGCTTAATACGTCTTTGTTTAGCATTGATTTCGGATAAAGTAGGACCGAGTGACGGAAACGGGTTGATGGAATAACTAAGTATGGACCTTAATACTTGAATTCTTTTTTTATATTTTTTTTTTTTTATTTATTTTTTTACTGATTTTTCCCCCCAAATGATGTGCATGCTCAGGCATATAAGCATACATGGTAGCTACGCCACTGACAGTGTACAATTTACTACTCAAGTCTAAGATTGCTCGTGATCTTGGGGCTTGGTCTCCCTAATGCTGTGATAATGCATTTGATTTCCATGATATGAGTGGAATGTAATGGATGTAATATATTTGTTATACTTATAAGTACATGTATAAGTCATAAGTAATAAGTTTTGCAAAGAGATAAAGAAGTAAACTTAGAAGCATGTATTTATGATACAATATATTGGTACTTTTTTACAGAGCCCACCCCAGTTTCATTGAGATCTAGCTGCAACACAATGGAAAAACAAGACAGCTTGACCCTAAGGTAAAGCAGGGAGCGGAGGTTGACAATGG
The DNA here is from genome assembly GCF_025612915.1 of Magallana angulata. Taxonomy (NCBI): domain Eukaryota; kingdom Metazoa; phylum Mollusca; class Bivalvia; order Ostreida; family Ostreidae; genus Magallana; species Magallana angulata. The sequence continues at coordinate 72,508,181 of NC_069112.1, read as the reverse complement.
TTTTCGAGGGGTGTCAATTTCAATAGATACCCTCCCAACAGGCACTATTCATTTTATTTTACTGAATGTCTTATTTCTAAAGAAAATTTTACTGCTTTTATTTAGAAATGAAGTAAATTCTACGACAAACCGTACACTCATAATTTAAGCGCATGTAACAGTTTGTTGTGTTACCAATTGCCAAGTGTGTTGCTAACACTGAGGGTAATAGAACGGATTACCAACTGCGTCTAAACCAATCAGATTTCAGTATTTAACATTTAACATGAAAGTATAATAAAATTGTTTGTCTGGTCTCCCTAATGCTGTGATAATGCATTAGATTTCCATGATATTAGTGGAATGTAATGGATGCAATATATTTGTTATATTTATTTTTATTAATCATTAGGAATAAACTTAGCAATGATATAAAGAAGTAAACTTAGAGACTTGAAATTGCAATACAATATATTGGTACTTTTTACAGAGTCCACCCCAAATTCATTGAGATCTAGCCGCAACACAATCGGAAAACGGGACATCTTGACCCACAGAGAAAACACTGAGTATTTTGAACAAGGTAAATGAATTAAACTAAATGTTGCAATGTTATTATGTGATCCTGGGGCTTGGTCTCCTTAATGCTGGGATAATGTATTTGATTTCCATGATATGAGTGGAATGTAATGGATGTACCGGTAATATATTTGTAATATTTATTTTAATTAGTCATAAGGAATAAAATTTGCAATGATTTAAAAAGTAAATGTTGAAGCTTGTATTTACAATACAATATATTAGTACTTTTATACAGAGTCCACCACAGATTTATTGAGAGCTAGCCGCAACGCAATGGAAAAACAGGACATCTTGAACCTCAGAGAAAACAGTGAGCATTTTGAACAAAGTAAATGAATTAGAATCAAAGTTGCAACGTTATTATGTATAACAATTAACATGTTTGTCTGGTCTCCCTAATGCTGTGATAATGCATTTGATTTCCATGATATGAGTGGAATGTAATGGATGTAATAAATTCTCCTATATGTAATAATATTCCTAAATATAAATACACTGTGTTAGAGTAAAATCCCAAGAGATCCGAATATCAACATGGTGTGTAACTTTGAAGCGAGCAAAAAAGTGTTGAATCCTTCAATAATATGAATTACATATTTAGATGAAAAGTGTTTACAGCCTCAGAATGGTTTGTTATGAATAATTTGACTGTTATTTTCAATACAACTTCATTATTTTTCTCAAAAATCGATTCAGAGCGATTCTGCAATTTCTGCTACATTACGGGTATATGGGAGGCATTCCTGTCAGATTATTATAACTAAGCAGAGTGTAGTGAAATTAATAGCATTATTGTAGGCTTAAAGCTTGGTTATGTAATTGTAAACAATACGGTGCGTCGATGTAGTAAATGTCCGATATCATATGCAATGTCAACCCGTGCACGCACGGGTCAAAGTCTAGTAAGAATAATTAATTTTGACTTTTGAAAGAAAGTAATCATTTTAAGATTGATAAAGCCACAAAAGAGGCAACTGTTTCTTTAAAAGATTTCTTGTTTTAAACTTTATCTATGCAATAACGATTCTTTGATCTTTTGCAGTTCCATACCATTGTTTTCCCTCTCTCAGTTCCTGTGATGAAAGAAGTCAACTTGATAGGTTTGTTTCAATCTATTATGTGAATGTTTTCCTTGTTTGATAATAGGTTAGTCATACATATGTAGCTGCAACAATGTAGCCCTCTCCGATTTTTTATAACTGATGTTTACTCCCCCCCCCCCTCCCCCCCCAAAAAAAACAAAAAAAAAACAGGAGAGGGCTACATTATTGCAGCTAGGTGTTAGGCTTCAGGCTTTTGAATGACAATGTATAGATGGAGTTATTTCCTTGTGACTTGTGACAGAGGCTGTAGTGCACAAATCCATTTGACTTTCAAGAAATGTTCAGATACTGATAGTAATGAAAATGTAAAGTGTTTAATTACATTTGCTGAGTACCACTTTCAATACTGTAAAAGGGATTATTTACATGTAAGGGAAAATTTACACTTAAGCTTAAAACTGGGTAAAATACCCCCACATTTGCATATGGGCAGTGCTTTATTGTGGTAAATCACTGTGTATGTATTTTTTTTTTCTTCATTAAATAATTTTTGTATTTGTATACATTTTTCAAATTTTATCTAAAAGGGTGAGTGTCGGAGTTACATGTGCACAATCCTAAAGGTCCAAGTACAGCACCTGAATCACATGTGACTGAAGAAGATTTGATGTCCAAACCCTGCGAGAGTGGAAATACAAATACATCGGATGTTACACCACAAGGTGATCAGTCTTTTTTTTTATTTATGTGAATCTGTGTGTGGTAGTGGTGGGGGGGGGGGGGGGGGTAATAGAAGTCATATTATTGAAATGATAAAAACTTTTCTCAATAATTTTCTTTCTTTATTTAAGATGACAAAGGTACATTGATTTGCATCGTTTAATAATTAAAACCCATCCATAATGTTTTCTCTTTTCATTACGTTTTATGCATGCCTGTCCTTAGTATTTGCAAAGTAAGATATTCATGATATTGTTATTACAGAGTGCTTCTTTGAGATCGAAGATGATAATGGAACTAAAGTTCTTGCAAGCCCAGTTGCAGCCAAGAAGACTAAAAGCAGCTCAGGTGATATATCTTTGTTGCTTGGTCTATCTATCCACAATTTGATGAATTAGCAATTTTTAGGTCACCTGAGTTTATTGCTATCCGTTTTCGTCCGTTATCGTGCATCGTGCCTTAACAATTTTACATTTTTAACTTCTTCTTAAAAACTACAGGGCTGATTATAACCATTTTTGATGTGAGGCATCTCTATGGTGAGAGGAATCTAAATTGTAGAATGCATGGCTCTACTTCCCCCGGGGCGCCACATGTGGGACCAAATTTGCAAAAAAAGAGCCAAATTTTAAAAAATATTCTTCTCTATTCCTGCACATGTTAGGAAAAAACTGGTTGCATAGATATAATGTCCATGAAGCCCTCTACATAAATTGTGAAATTCATGGCCCCTAGGTCAGGGGTTCAGGCTCTAGAATGGGGCCAGTATGGCCATATAGTATATATGTATTTAATCTTAGAAAATCTTCTTCTCTACCCCATATATATTTGTTAAAACTAAATGCATGATTATGATGTCCATATTGTGAAATTCATGACCCCTGGGTCAGGGGTTCAGGCTCTAGGGTGGGGCCAATATGGCCATATAGTAAAAATGTATTAAATCTTAGAAAATCTTCTTTTCTACTCCCATATAAATATATATATATCTGGTTATAATGTCCATGAAGCCCTCTACCAAAATTGTGAAATTTATGACCCCCGAGTCAGGGGTTCAGGCTCTAGGGTGGGGCCAATATGGCCATATATTAAAATGTTTTAAATCTTAAAAAATCTTCTTCTCTACTCCCACACATGTGGGCAAAAAACTGAATACATGGTTACGATGTCCACTAACTCCTCTACCTAAATTGTAAAATTCATGGCCCCTGGGTCAGGGGTTCAGGACATGAGGGGGGGGGGAGGCAATACAGTGTTAATGCATATAATGTTATAACATTTTCTTCTCTATTCTCACACATCTGTATAAAAACTGACCTATAATTATGTTTTCCAGGAAGTCCTCTACTGAAATTTTAATTTTCATGTCCCCTGGAGTATGGGTTTTAACTCTAGGGCAGGGCCAAAATGGATGTATAGGTGTTATTGCATATAATGTTAAAAATTATCCTTTTTACTCCCACACACCTGAAAGGAAACTGAATTCATGATTTTGTAGACCCGATCTTTTAAGTTTTTTGCCAAAATTGTAGGTTTCACAGTTCTTTTTGAAAGATTTCAGGCAGGGAGGTGGCCGTCATTACTAATTTATGATTTTTCCACTCCAGAATAAAACCTAATTAATTAAATGCCTATATGAGACTCCTCGACAAGTTTGTGTATGGGTTATATGCTACTCAGGTGACCGTTACAGGAATAGAAACAAATTTCTCATGGAGATTTATAATGTGATATGTTTACATCTTTTCACCATTCGGAACCCACTTGAAATACCTCATACAATTTTTCAATTATGTCATCCAGGCTATTTCATGGCCGATGCAATGCAAAATCCCTATAGGCTTTCTATTTTGGGTTGTGTATTGAAGCCTAAAGCGGTAGAGGGGGCATTTCAAAACAGATAATCTTGACATATAAGTGGATGAATGTAGTTCGAGCATGAATGTATTTATGAAAATCAAAATATTCAGCAAGAAGTAGTGGAAGCAAAAACCATACAGAGTATGGTATGCCTTGAATCTATACATAGGTATTATCCTTTTTACATGAATATGTAACAATATAATAATTCTGATTGTTCATATTATTTTTAAAATCTTTTCAAGGTAAAAGAGAAATCCAGGAGTTTCGAACGGCTTGATGAGAGGACCAAATTTTTGAAGATTAGATCTAAAATCTTCAACGAGAGAAAAACAACAAGACTTAGGACATTTAAAAAATTAAATGAAATGAAATCAATGAAAAAGCAAACATGAATCTCATCATTTTACATGTAATGTAACTGTAATGTAACAACAAGACGTAGGGCATGTATGATAATTTATTTTTAGCTCACCGAGACGAAGTTCGGCGGAACCTATGCTATACTGCTGGCGTCGGCGTCCGGACCTGGTAAAAGTTTTTGTTGCAGGTCCTGTATCTTAGTTATTTCTTGTCCTATCTTCACCAAACTTGCATGGATAATGCATCTGGACCTTTTTATGAACTTGAAAAACTTGGATGCTGAATCTGGGCAATGAATTTTAGATGCTGGAGGTTAAGGTTTTTGGAACAGGTTAAAGTTTTTGGTGCAGGTGGCCTTTGATAGCAATTTCTAAATTACTACTGATCCAAACTTGCATGGATGATGCATCTTAAGATACTGATGCACCTGAAAGGCTTGTATACTGAATCTTAGCCATAGGTTTCGGATGCTGGATGAGGTTATGTTTTTTGGAACAGGTCATATATTAAATTTATTTAGTACTATTTCAAACTTGCATAGTTTTTTAACTATAATATAAATGAATTGCAAAGGTAGCTTCAGATGCAGAGCCTGATCTTCATATTCAAGGATGCTTAAAAAATATATCTTAGTAATTACTGGTCCTAACTTAACCAAACTTGAATTGATGATGCGTCTTATGATACTGATGCATCAGGCAGGCTTGAATGCCGAATCCGAGTCATAGGTTTTGGATGCTGGATGAGGTTTAGTTATTTTGGAACAGGTCACATGATTTATAGAAAATAGCTTGCATAGTTAATTTAACTATAATATAAATGAATCATAGAGGTAGCTTCAGTTTCAGATCCTGATCTCTATTATCAAGGATGTTTAAAAAGAATATCCTACCTCACTCTAACCTGATTGATAGATGTGTTTGTTGTTAAATGATATAACATGATTCATATGATATAGTATTGTCAGATTTGATACACTATTGTTTTATATGATACAATGTTATATCATATATTATATTATAAAAAGTTAGTAGGATATTGTATCAATATTTTTGTGCATTATGATATGATATTGTATCATTATATTGTAATGTAAAGTATTTTTTATTATGATGCAATGTTGTATAAAATGATAATATATTATATACTATTTTATCACATGCTATTGTTTCATATTATATTGCCATATTTAATATGGTATAATATGATACAATATTGTATTGTAATATATAATATCTTATCACATGATATGATATTGTATAAAATGATATTGGTTTATATAATATATTATTTTATCACATGAAATAGTATTATTTGATATTGGAGTATCTAATATTGTAACATATGATACGATATTGTATAAAGTGATATTGTATTATATAATATATTACTGCATCACATGATATTGTATCATATGATTTGATACAATGTTGAATCAAGTTATATTGTATCTTATGATACAATATCATATTATGTATCAAATATGATATAATATCATACAATATCATATTTAAGTATACAATATAATATAATGTGTTACAAAATTGTGATGTATTATGTGATATGACATTGTATAATATATTATGATATTGTATTATGTGATCAAATGCAATAATGTATTTAACATGACACTATGTCATATCATATGTTACAATATCATATTGCATCATTATTTATTACAGTATTTTATTTTTATTATTATATGTGTGTATCTTATATTAATATATGAAATAAACATATGATTATTATCCAATTTTTTAACATATGATATAGTAATATATTGTTTCGAAACAGTATCCATAGATATCCAAGATCATTAACTATGATATTCAGGTAATGTGATAAAGGTGGTCTCATAAAGGTGATGCTTTATAAAGGTGATGCCTCGTCTCGGTGCTTTGTAATCTGTGATTACCTTTGTTTCTTATAAGGCAAGAAAGTGGCCCCTAAACGTGATATGTATTGTAGATGACATCCTAATGTCTTTATGTTTAAAAATTTGGAAATTTTTTTAGCTGCATAATCCTGTTCGTCCTTTAATATTTTTTATGCCATGCATTTGATCAGTCATTTTTGCTCCCAGAGTAACTTTTAAACTTTGTCAATTTCTTACATGTGTACTTATTATCAATGTTATTCATTAACATTTATTAATGAATGGTTCATTCAATACGTGATCTTTGATCACCTTTTTTTATTGTTATATATGAATTATGAAGAATATTAAGTAAATCAATTTTAAAAACTTTATTTTCTTGAAATGTATGAAATTTGAAATATGAAGGTTGAAAATAGATTATGAATATTTTGATTTCATAAATTTACAGATCCTTACATACATGATTTTGTTGCACAGAAAAAAATGAAACTGTTGTAATTGAACTGCAAGTTCACCAAAATAATGGACATGTTATGTACACTGAATTTTGAATGCAAATGATTGCTCTAATAATAAATTTGAAATGATTAATTGTTTAAACTTTCAAAATTGAACAAATGCTTACACCCTGGCCCATAAGTTATAAATGAAATCTATTTGAAATTAGTTTTGATGATTAGTAAAGTTTGTTCATGAACTTGAAATGTTTTTTTTTTTTCATTTATGAATGTGAAATTCTAAAACACATTAGGATACATGTAGAATGGATTGAATTGAGAAGATAATCTTCAGTAGGGACGCAAATTTAAAATGCTACATATTTTCCCCATTTTCGCAAATTTCGTGACATGCGAAAAAAAACCGGACAGTGAAAATTAAAGGGCTTGCAAATCACGAATGTTATGGTAAAAAAAAGAATGGTCTACCTAAACCCTAATTAAGTAATATTAATAAAAATGTATTATCGGTATCCCATAGCCGCATAAGACAGTAGCAAAATATTAGAGGGACAATATAGTATATTTTTAAGGGCTAATAGTAATGAAAAATTAAAACCGATGTGAGATTATTGCCATTCCACAGACCTCTAAATGACCAACTGTGAATATTAAAAGTCCACACCATCAACTATGTGAGATATTAACAAAGCTTACATATACATGCACATGTACACAGTGACCTTGCATTATATCTTAATTCTATGTTGCGTGGCGATAAAAAATTATAGAGCACTTGCAAATCATGAAAATTATGGGAAAAAAGAATGGTCTACTTAAGCCATAAAAAATATATATGAAAATATATGCACGGTCTCCTTAAGCCTTATGAGAGAGTAACAAAATATTATGGAGACCATTTTTGCTGTATTTTTTTAAGGACAAGATATATTGAAAAATTAAAACACATGTAAAGTTATTTGAATCTTGAAGACCTCTAAATGACTATTTGCAATAAAAAATATGCACATATAAAAATTTTGTATATTGTCTCCCTAAACTACATTTTAGGGTATGGTCTCCTCAATGCCTAAATCAGATTTATATATATATATATATATATATATATATATATATATATATATATATATATATATATATATATATATATATATATATATATATATATATATATATATATATATATGTATAAATATATATATATATATATATATATATATATATATATATATATATATATATATATATATATATATATATATATATATATATATATAAAACCACCAGTTACATCAACGGCTGCAGTTGCGTGCGTGTAACACGATGTGCTATAAACCCTACACATCTAATGGTCGATTGCTCAGAAGCCGCTGTCGGAGCTATTACGATATTCGTTGACAACATTTGAGGCGCTAGTTTTTGGTATAGAATAATTACGTTGCATAAAACCTTTGAATTTACTTTCAAAAAATAGATTAATTTTAAATGCAAAAAAGACAAACTCACAGACGGTATTACAGTTTGAATTATAATGGCCAGATATTGCAGATTTAAGAAAAAACCAATTATTATGAAAAAAAAAACACACAGAAATAAAATTCTTTATGTCTTTTCTTTACACCAACCATTTGCGAGTAAGAAGACGTGCCAAACTCGTTATTAAATTCACTTTAGATGTCCCGACGATCAAAATAAACAGAATAAGACAATTTAATAGATAAAACATCGCTAACACATCTTACCCCATGTTTTGTTTTCTGTCCTAAAATATATCACAATGCGATCTAACCGATATACATCTTTCAGATCAACTCGCCAATATGCTTGAGTATCCGGTAAAGTTGCTGAACATTGACCACCGCGAAACGTCCGATCAGATTTCAGGTTATCAACTGCCTTCTCTGAACCGGAAGCGCCAGATCGCGTGGAAGACTGAGATGTTGGTTTCCATAGAGCTAGATTTTCTAGATCTAACGAAAAAAAACAAAGATGCATTATTGCATTGAACTAGAGTCTCGTGGGAATCGAAGAGCATCCGTTCAATATGCAAAAATCATAACTTTTAAGAAAAGCATTATAATTTGCCAACAAAAACATGACAATTACTGCAAACAAACGACTGTATAGGATTATTAATCACATCTCATGCTTAACATCATTTAGATGCATCTAGGATATCAGTTATTGACCCCAATTTTGTTTACAAATCGTTTAATTCACGTTAACGTTTAAAGAAGAAAAAGTATAGTACAATATTACATGATTTAGTATAGAAAATAGCTGCATGTCTTTTACTTGGAACACGTTTTTAAACTGTTTGAACTAAATTGATCAATTCTAAAAGATCTTACGATTTTTGCAGCTAGAGAAGCAAGGGACAGCACAATGCGGACCGTCAAATCCAGGTATTGGACAACCTGAATACAAAGAAAGGCAAAGTATTGCTAGTTTTGGATTTATAAACACACATTTGTGCGACAAGGCTATAAATATTGTGAATAATGCTACAACAAAGAAAAATCCAAACAATAACTACCATACACTTCGACTTCACACAGAGCTGACTGGGCGTTTTGACTGTAACCAGCTGGGTAGCTAATGTCCGGGAGTCTTTCATTGTAATACGAGACATATTGACCAATCACAGGGCAGCTTATTTCGAATGAGGGAGGTATAGTTGACCTTGTATGGTTTGTGTCTTTGTAGCAGATGACGCCGTCGTTTTGATTGGTGGAGTTAGAAACTGTTAATGTAAAGCCCAGCAGAAGTCCTGTATAATTTTTTTTCTCATTTAAAATAAATAAAAAACCACGTGTCATTCTTACATGTTATTATCACTGTTCTTTACGTTGTCAAGATACATTGCTACAATCCAATATAACAGAAAAAGGTGGATTTTTTTTAAAAACAATTACTAGCTAATTTATGAAAAATAAAGGCATGCTATGTAAGTTCAGCTGGAAGCAATACAAATTAACAAATCAGCCATTTGAAAATGTTTGCCAAATTCTTATTCATACTTTGATATTATTTAAACATTGGCAAACATCGTTCAAATCTCTTTTTTTATTTAGAGCTAATTGATTGTTATTAATGACGCTACGTTAATTCGAGTGAACCGGTAAAAACTTAACATAAGATGTGAAAAAGAAACATTTAGATTCAGTTTAGGAGTTGCAAAATTTGAATTGTATTTATCGTACATTTTGCGTTAGTTAAATGTATCCAATTTTCAAATTTATATTTTTAAGTTACATCTTATATACGACAAAACATGCAATAAACTAATCAGAACGTATGCATTAAAAAAAGAAGGCGTATATCTTAAATCTAAATGATGACTATTTGCATATAATTCATTATAAAGTCACAATTTAAAAAATAAACGTTTAAAATACCTATCGTATTGTTGCGTGGGGGAATCATATGGTACAGATATGAATTTGTTTAGCTAACCAAAAACGCGTTAAAATCATAATAATGATACCCATATACATGTAGTAAAAATCATGGTACACAAAAAATCACTAACCCCATTTGGAAACAGAAGTCAAAGCTTGTAAGGTAAGCCTTTCAATTTTACGCCTTTGCAGGAGATCAACTCTCCAGAGAGCGTAGTTTTGATGCTCAGAGGTCACAGCGCAATGACCCGAATACAAACTCAGGTCATTCTTTTGACCATCAACAGCAGCCTTACTTCCGGTAGTACTAAAAAATGTGGAGGACTGGAATGTCGGTTTATGTAGGGCTAGATTTCCTAGAAAACAATTGTGTAAAGTTATATTAAAATAGCTGTGGATATATAAGTGTAAAAAGTGAAATGTACACTTTCTATCAATTGCCCTTTTTCTCTGGGGATCAAGTTTAATCATGAAAAGAATATATATATATAACTTTAAGGATGTGAGAAATACTCCTTTTGAAAAAATAAGCTCTTTTGATCATGAAAAGTAATGAATATTACCCCGATCGTAGAATTTGCACTGTTCACCATAGTATCCTGGGTTGCAGGTTCCAATACATTCCCCAGTTTTGGGGTTACAGTATTGACAATTATGTGGACAAGGTTCGTCACAATACGGTCCTTTGAAGCCAAGTTCGGGGCAGCCTTTTTAGGCAAGAAAACAACCAAGATTACATATATACTAAATAATTGATAAAAGGAATATCAGGTTTAAATTTTGAGATTTTATTAAATACTAAAAAAAATTATATGCATTATTCTCGAACTTCGTAAATATTACACAATTATTGCACGTAGTTTAAAGACAAAAATGTTTCACATACAAAACTGTAACACAATTATTTTTGCAAAGGTTGCATGAGATAAGATACAAAGTTATCCTGTTATGAAAGTAAACCAGACTATTCTCTTTGTGAATCAACTAACCAAACACTTCGACTTCACACAATTCAATGTATGCTTCCTTTGAATAAGTGGGCTTCTGGAAGAGCTTGCCCTCTCTCGTGTTGTAATTTATCACGTACCGGCCCACAACTTGACAATCGATGTCCATGACGCTTTGTATGGAGCTGGCATCATTTTTTGTATCGTGAAAACAGAGGAACCCATCATCTTTGTTTGTTGTATTGGATACGTAAACAGAAAAACTCATGAATCTGCTCGCATACTTGCTGGATTCTAAATCAATCAATTATAAAATTCTTAACATATTTGCACACACTTGTGTTTAAGGTAATGACCCATACCTTACTAATAAAATCAAATACGTTATTTATTAAATGTTACCCATTTGGCTGGTCCATCGGTTATTAAAGCTAGGGCAGTAATTAAAAATATAACCAATTGTGGAAAATAGTGGTGTTTTTTCATACTTTAAGAATATTAGCCTAAGCCTGAAATTTGATTTTCAGAAAAGCAGTTTTGACTGTTATCTTACATAAAATGAACTAATGAATTTTACGAAACAATTTATCTTATACCAAACTTGCCTATTTATTAAAAAAAAACAAACAGATAACTTTGCTTCAAATGAAATGAAATGATACAAACTTTCAAAGAGAGTTTTATCTATTGCAATTTTATATGCGTACAGATTTCTCTGAAATGTTGACAGTGTTTGTTTATTTCTAAAGGCCCTTAATCAACTGTAGATAAAATTACCCAAATATATCCTCGTTTGGATCACAGAGTACAGTGTATTTTTGGTCAAAATCATTAAAATAAAATTTTTGGAAAAGATTTCCTAAAAATAATACTGTGCAAGTGGTTGTTATGTCATCTTCAAAAAAGGTTAAGCTTTTTGTGAAATAGAAAACATACTTTAAAGAAGTCTTTGATTAATTTTTATTATTCTAATCGCAACATATGGTTTCTTTGGATATCGGTATATGTTTTTAGAAATTACAGCTACTTAGAAAACGCTATTTTCCCGATATGCTTTCAAGACAAAATCTCTATTCAACATTTTTACTGGTTTTAAAGAATGTTCTTTTCTTAAGCTATAATTCAAATTCTATAACACACTTCTTGGAAAGGGGGTTATACTTATGCTCGTTGCTTAACGAATAGAACAGATATGATATACTAGTAATTAAGGGTAAAGAATGAAGATAGAATAGTTTAAGAATTTTTATTCCGCTGATCAATAACAATTGATTGCAGTTGTCAAGATTGTTAAAAGAATTGCTTTAAATCAATTTCTAGGTTAGCCTGGTTAAACTAAACCTTTGTATCGTTAGGTCTTCATTAGATTCCTCACGGGCAAGACGATATGCCGCCTGAATTACGTCAAACGATTTTTTTGGTGATTTATTGATAATTACCTTCATTTGAATGCATACGCAATTTTATGTATCTCTTTCATCACCGTACGGGTAAACAATGTTATTAATATCTATATATGTTAAGGTTCCTTTAAGAGATTCTTTTTAGAACAAATATTTTTCGACACATTTAATACAGAGAGTAATGCTGACCATTCTTAACCACTTAATTTACCACAATTACTACTACTACTACTACTACTACTACTACTACTACTACTACTACTACTACTACTACTACCACTACTACTACCACTACTACTACTACTACTACTCCTGCTTCTACTACTACTACTACTACTACTACTACTACTACTACTACTACCACAACTACAACTACTACTACTACTACTACTACTACTACTACTACTACTACTACTACTACTACTACTACTACTACTACTACTACCACTACTACTACTACTACTACTATTTATCTTACTTATGTTACTACAATTGATAATAATAACAACAATGATAACTTCAGAAGACTCACTCCACGTCTTGCCCTCTGTCCTGTAATATATCACGATGTTGTGTATAACTTGAATAGACTGGAGGTCCACCATCCAAGTGGCGCCGTGTGGTGTCCCGTCAGAAATAGCACATTGGTTACCGGCCGCCGAGCGGTTAGACTTTAGATAATCTACAGCCCTTTCTGGAGGATAGATGCTAATGCTTGGTATCTGCCAGGTTGGCCTTTTGTAGGCCAGATTATCTCAAATGATAAAAATTAAAAACAATGCATCTTAAAAATAACTATTGCTGTTAAATGTAACAAATCATCTCATATTCAGAAAACCAGAAACGTCGGTTAAGACGTAAAACCTTTATATTTTTGCCATTGAGTAATCTGTTGAACATTTGACAGCGTTACACGAATGAGTGTGAATGTAAATCAAATAATACTTACAAATACAATCTGTCAAGGAGATCAATATAAGAGTCAGGAAGAAATAAACATATGTCCGTACACCCATCGTTTCTATATATTCAAAGAACATGAAAACATCATCATTTGTAAATGCTTTTTTTCGTAATGATTATGGATGCAAAATATGTGATGCCAAATAAGCTTTTTGAATACTAGTATTGCAATAATTAAAGTAATTAATTTCATTGCAAACATCTTGTGTTACAACCTTACATTTATTTCATATTTATGAATATGTTTGTCTTGTTAAGGTGTTATTAAGGTGTTTAAGTATTATTTTATTTCTACCTCTTCATCTTGAATATCTTTTAGGCGCCAGTATTTAATATCAAACCTCTAATATCCAACATTAAGATTTATATTTCTCTAACTTATGTAAATCAATGCACTTTTATTTAAAAAAAAAGAGAACTATTTCTTTTGCAAAAGCCACTCAAAGTCAGGATACTGTTAAATAGTGAAACAATGTTTTGTAACTCTTTGAACTCTAATTTAGCAAACACAAAAAATCAAAGTACTTGGGAGTCATTGGTGATGAGAAATCTCGTATATTTTTATGTTCTGATATTTATTTTATCATTCTGGGGTTTGGGTTTCACAATCATCATCATATTTTGCTACAAGATAATTTTTTTAGTTATTTATTATTAGCACGTCCGGTTTGTTTAATGTTTTTTCTTTGTTATATAAACAGAGAGACTGACAGATAAGTGACAAGTTTGGTGTATTTTTAGGTGTATTTCATTAATCACACGGATATTACTTAATACATATCTCGCACTTGAACGCATTAATACAAATGAAATGTAGCGAAAACGAACAGTGTTTTAGATCAAAAGCAGAAAACAAAAATACAAACCAGAACAAGAGCAGACACAAACCTCTTAAAAAAAACTAGAGTAACGTAGTCTATGATGTTTTATGTGTATATTGAACATGCATGTCTACATGTATTCACTTACTTCCAAAGGCATATTTTAAGACTAAATACTAAATAAAAAGGTATATTATTCATTATTGTGTTGTTAGGCAAGCTATTCAGTAATATCAATAATATAAACAAACAAGTACATGTATATATGTATAGTGTGTTTTTCTGATTTTATTCAAGACTTGGAATAGCGTATATATTCGCGAGACTCGCCCGGCAAAATTATAATTGAAGCAAAGAGGTTGGTAAAAAAAACTTACAGATGTCCTAATTGTTTCAGATGATTAGAACTGTATCTAAATTTCGGGATAAACCTTAAAAAGTTTTTTTTTTTTTTTTAAACTTATTGATAACTAGCTATAACTGCTTTAAGATACAATGTAAAAAATTAACCGGATGAAACAAAATATGGCGATGCTATGTTGGAACAATTATAGAAACATGAATAATGCACTTCGCTAATGAAAAATGCATGCAAATAATATCATGCAAACATTGGTTATTTTTTCATATTAATGACACAATGAAATGTGTTCACATGCTTAAATTCTAACTTCAATAAACGCAAAATATTTTCTTACGCATGAACGTTTTGTTTTATGATAGGTCTGTTTGCCATTGGGTGGATACATGTACATAGTTAAAACATATTTCACGTGATGAATGTATGATATGTATCTCTCTATGATCTTTATTTCTGTATCTCCTCAGAATTGTAACATTCATTAAAATTGGCTTTGTGTTTAAATTATTCAAAACTTTCAAATAAACTTTGTACTTTTAAAACAGATTTGCAATAAATTATAATAGATAGCGTCATGTTAATGTTTCATAAAGTTTAAAAACACATTATAACAGCACAAGCGTTATTTGAAATGTCAACGTCTGGACTGAAAAAAAAATTTAAAAAATGTACTTTGAAAACTGAAGTTTGAAAGCACTAACGTTAGTAGTAGTGGAATCATAAGAATTCGCGGTGGCTCAATTTTGGTGGTACTCGTGGGAAGCCCCCACACAAGAATTTACATCATCGACGAAAACAAACTTAGAGAGTTTTCTTACTGAAAGTGAAAACCGACGCATCCACGAAATGACATCCCCAAGAATAAAAAAAATTATCCACAAAAATTGGACACCATGAATTTAAAGGATTCCAGTTTTTATCTGAGGACTTAAGTTATGTGAGCCGGGATTTATTCAATACGATAATGATGTTAACTTATGTCCTGTTCACTCTGTTCACAGTAAGTCCATTTATGATGAAGGGGTATAAGCATACACTGTAAACGTATTATATTTGGTGCGTACGCTATTTGGTGGAAATTAGTTTTCGAACAAGTTGGCGTGGATTTGAATTAGCATATTCCTGAATATGACTTTTCTTATACATAGATGTATGGTATTTAGCGATGTATTTGATTTAGCGGAGAGCAACATTCCGCCAAAAGCGCTAAATAGAAAACGCAGCCAAATGTAGTACGTTTACAGTACGTTCTTTTTTCCGATTTTCCTAAATGTTACACCATTGGCCGAACATTATTCATTCCTTCTTTACATTTGCAAGAGAGTTCTTCAGGGTTTTGTTTTTAGCTCATCTGAGGCAAAGGCTCAAGTGAGTTTAAAATATATTAACTATATGATAATGATAGAAAAGTTATTATAAACGGTTTTTGTTCTACAAAATTAAATGAAATTTTTTTTTATCAAAACGCCCAAGACGAGGATTGAACCCGGGACCCTTCGTTTACTAGCATCTCCTCACTACCTCTGCGCCACGGCAACTTACATATTTTTGGAGGTTTTTATATCCTATATATCAGTGGATATTGAATCAATGTATTCAATGTGTATTTTTTACTTGAAAAGATTTTGTCTTCCATTCAAATTGTAACAATCAATCATATCTAATTTATAAATTACATGCATGCATATATTTAGAATGAAATACGGAACTTGGTCTTCAGTGAAAAAAAATATCTTATACCTTAATTTAATGGAAACCGTTAGGCTTACTTAGTAAATAAATTTAAACCGAGTAGATAAACGTTCATCTAATTCATAGGTAAATGAAATGCAAGGAAGAAGATGAAATCATTTCTTTTATTAAATGCATTGAAACTATTAGGGTATTAGTTCTACGCAATTTTCCCGGTTTTCGTGATCATGGCGCGGTTCCAGTATGTTTAAACATTTAATTGTATACATGATTTTTAGACTATCAATTCTATAACAAACAATATCACCAATTACGGGTGACGTATCTACTGCATGTTGCAATTGCAAATGATGTATACATATACTTGTACATACAATTGTATGATGTACCAGGCCGGGTATATGAAATATTTACTCTTATACATATATTTAAACAATTAACCCCTATTTATTATCACCGGTACTGGAATTAATTAGCCTCTAGATTTTACTCTTACATACATGTGTCTTTAATTTGTAGACGTAACATTTTAAAACCCAGAGTTAGGAAATAATACTTTGAAAATGAATTACAAATGCAAATAAACTTTTATTCACTAGACTTATCGTATACACGTACATACTAAGATTTCAACGCCTTTAGAAACCCTGACTTGCACCTGGGCACACGACACACCTGTTGTGTATATCTTGTATATTCTGTGTTAGTTCCAGGGGTTTTCTTAAGTTGGACAAACAATAGACTCTAATTAGATATACACAAACGTGCACCAGGGCACACGACACAACTGTTGTGTATATCTTGTATATTCTGTATTAATTAGATATACACAAACGAACAAAACTATGTCTAGACAAACAAAGTAGTAATATCCTGCCCGATATAACAAAGGCAGTTGAGAGTCTTTTCATCTTTAACATGTATCTAGCAGATCTAGAATTAGACCTAGAAATAATTGAAATTAAAAAAAAATACATACCTTCAACCGATTATTAAATTAAATCATGCAGTTTTGGTTCATTATCTTTATTTTGTTTAATAACCGGATGAACTGAGAGAGAGAGAGATAGAGAGAGAGAGAGAGAGAGAGAGAGAGAGAGAGAGAGAGAGATTTCACCGATTAATTTATAATAGGAAACAAACATACTTAAATATAATTTCATGCGCAAAAGATACAGAGAATGCGCTCACCCCTACAATAATTTTGAAACAAAAAAAAATTATAAAGAATTTTATAACGGCAATATGTGTCCATCGGAGCGTTGTTAATGATAGCGATATGTGTTTAATGGAGCGACAATCAAAAACCGTCGACTGGAACAACCCCCCCCCCCTTCCTTGGAAATTATATCATCACTCGGATCACCCCCTCCCTATAAAAGAGCTTTTGCATTTAATATTTGTTTTTATTGTTCAGTTTGATCAAACTTGACTTAAAGGGAACTTAAAGATGGTTTAAAGACAACTTAAAGGGAGCGTAAATGCCACTTAAAGATGCTTAAAGGAAGCTTAAAGATGGCTTAAAGGTGACTTAAAGAAGTTTGGACATTAAGGACCTATAAGCTTAGCTTAAAGATGGCTTAAAGATTGTATATCCTTTAAGCCACCTTTACGCCATCTTTAAGGACTTGCTTAAAGATTGTTTTTCGCCCTGTGCAAGTTTGTTCAAATCATGGTCCCCGGAATTAGGGTGGGGCCACAATAGGGGGATCAAGTTCTACATAGAAATATACAGAGAAAATCTTTAAAAATCTTCTTCTCAAAAACTATTAGGCCAGAACAGCTCAAATTAAAATGGAAGCATCCTTAGTAAGTGTAGATGAAAATGTGTTCTAATCATAGTCCCTGGTGGTATGGTGGGGCCATAATGGGGGAATGAATTTTTACACAGGAATTTATAGAGAAAATCTTTAAAAATCTTCTTCTCAAAAACTATCAGGCCAGAAAAGCTGAAATTAAAATGGGAGCATCCTCAGGTAGTGTAGATTCAGGTTTGTTCAAATCATGGTCCCTGTTGGTAGGGTATGGCCACAAGAGGGGGGTCAGGTTTTACAAAGGAATATGTAGAGAAATCTTTAAAAATCTTCTCAAAAACTATTAGGCCAGAAAAGCTCAAATTCAAATAGAAGCATCCTCAGGTAGTGTAGTTTAAATCATGGTCCCTGGGGGTAGGGTGGGGCCACAATGGGAGGATCAAGTTTTGAAAATCTTCTTCTCAAAATCTTTTAGGCCAGGAAAGCTCAAATATAAGTGGAATCATCCTCAGATAGTGTAGATTCAAGTGTGTGCAAATCATGGTCCCCGGGGGTAGGGTGGGTCCACAATTAAGGGAGGAATTTTTACATAGGAATACATAGAGAAAATCTTTAAATATATTCTGGGAAAGTTTTCGGTCCAGTGTGAAAGCACAGGTTATGCAGATTTAAGTTTGATGACACCATGATTCCCTAGAAAAAAAAGTGGGGCCATGAAATGGGGGGGGGGGGGGGGGGGTGGTTATAGGAATAGAGAAAAATCTTAGTACAACAACAAAAGGTGTTTGGTATTTATCAAAAAAAAGAAGTAGATGAAAATTGGCAGATTTTCATTTTTTTTAGCAATATCTACCGTACTTAGTTGTCAAGATATTTTGATACTGTAATGTTAATTTGATAAGAATTGGGGCAATTGTTGCTCAGGTGAGCGAGGTGGCCCCTGTGCCTCTTGTTTGTTTTGTTTTTATTTTATTTTTGTTCCATTTCTATTTTTCAATTAAGTGATTATTTTCGTTTAAAAACTTTTTAAAAGTGTGCAAGTTTGAGTTGGCGAAAAATTAACAATAAGCTGAAGTTAAAACAGACGCTCGACAAGTATACATGCAGGTCAGACAAAAATGTCAGCAACTCGAAACAAGTGCACCGTATCCTTTGCCTCAACTGAAGTCACTTGGTTGTTTGATTTACAGACAAAAGACAGTATCATGAGATTGTGTTATACCATGTGATCTACATTTGATGTGCTCATTTAATTCCCATGAAAGATTGATTTTCGGAAATGGACCAATAATAATGGTGTTTTCTAACCCATCACTATTGCTCGGATATAGAAAATACACAAATCATTCCATAAACATCGTATACCATGCGCGAATCATAAGTGATCGTATATTTATACAATGTTAAGGGAATACATTTTATTTGTATGGTATACATGCATGAAAAAGTAATTCATGAAAATAAAAAGACAAAAATGTACGATTTCAACATTCTAAAACATAGCAACTGCAATATGTTGAATGATAAATATATATTCAAATACATTGGTCAAATTGTTTAGGTAATTGTTGATCTTTTTTTCTTATTTCAATCCCGAACATTTTCACACTATTACTAAAACTTTTTCAATGTGACCAAGCATGATTATGAAAATCT
Source organism: Magallana angulata (assembly GCF_025612915.1). Classification (NCBI taxonomy): domain Eukaryota; kingdom Metazoa; phylum Mollusca; class Bivalvia; order Ostreida; family Ostreidae; genus Magallana; species Magallana angulata. Next base: position 72,488,299 of record NC_069112.1, on the reverse strand, counting down.
AATATTAAGAAAGTATTTTAAAGACAAACCTAAGCAGATTCTAGGCCAAATTTAAATCAATCTAAAATATAGAATCAAAGCTGATTTTGGACTTTTCTAAACTACAAGTACGATGTCTCAGACGATCTAAACTGGTATATAAATTGCCATGTGCGCAGCACTTAAGATATATTCAAGAGGAATAATAATAACTTTTGATATATTTAAAAAACAGTAATTTTGAAACATTTGTGCTAAAATCGTGTTTAAAACCCCTTAGAACCTTTGTTGCTATTGCTATTTGCAGACAGGCTATATATTCTTTATACAATCATTTTTTACACATGTTGTACCCAAGTTATACTGTAAAATGAGAAAATATGGCGCACTACAAATTTTAGCGCCTTTGGCGCAACTGCCTCTAAGCTAAAATTAATAGTGCGCCAACGATTTTCCATATGTATTAAATTTCTTCAAGTTGCAAAACAATAACGTCAGTCATTTTTAAGGCTATATAGAAGTGTTTATTTAAATATCAGATGCTGTCGGTTCTGTTTGTTTAAACAATTACACAAGTAAACGGTATGGGTTATCAGGTAGAAGTGCCTAATAATGGATTAATTAATTCAGTTTTAATTGCTTTTTATTATCTCTCATCAGCACCCTGAAAATTGGGCTTCTTCCTATGCCACTTCCATTTAGCGCCTCGAGGTGAAAATGTGATTAATAGTGGCGATCGTTAACGCTGACAATACATGATTGATCATAATTTCTTTGATCTCCGATTAGTGGATAAAAAGATAACAAGACAATACGTATTTTTTTAATGTAAAATTACTGTGAAAAAGATGCTCTCATGTTGATCGAAACTAATGGTAAATGTAGCATTCGATTTCACTTTTAGTTTCGGGACTCTTCTAGTGTTATCCAAGTCGACACGTTAAATTCAAAGACCGATAACTCAAATTTGTTTACCAACAAAAATTACACATCATCGCCGATAAATGAGGTTTTCATATCTATCTACTGACGATTTCCACAAAAGTAAGTGTATTGATTTCAACGACAGTTTACCGTGCAAGGGAGATACAATTCAAAGTCGTTTTGTTCACGTGCTTGAGTGAACACAGAACTAAAGTTTGGGCATGATCGTTTATCAAACAACAACATTTTTGTATTCTTTTTTAAAGAAAAGATGCATGCGCTAAAATATAATTGCGCTAATGTACTGGCACTTGCGTTTGCGCTAAAATACATGTGCGCCAACTTTTCTCGTTTTACAGTATTGTTTTTAAACAATCATTCCCTTTTCTGATGACAATTTTTGTTTATTTTCACTACAATTCATCAAAAGAACAAAAATCAACGGTTGATCCCGCTTTGGTAGAATAATAACGGTGATTGTACTGTAAAAAAGGCTTGGTGGTCAACGCATTAACAAAATATACCTCAAATTTCAGCCATAATTTGTAAAGCTTAAACAGTTATTCATTAGACAAAAATTCCACATAATTATGTTTTTAACTTCAAGTATTTTCACCTTAATTTATGCACAACACTTTTTATAAAGGAGGTCAGTTTCATAAAAAAGTTACCACTGCTATCCGTCCCTCATAACCATTACTGCGGTTTGTTGAACCGAATCTGGTGAGATAGTCAAAAGTATCTTTTCTTTTTGTTTAATGTTTTGTTATTCAACACCGACAACATTATTATATTTTTTACGAAAGAAATATTTAAGGATATGTGAACCTGACAAAAACAAGTTCATTGCGCAACGCGAACTGTCGTCTGGCGACAAGCAATCGTATTTCACATCGACGGTTTATTTGCTTAATTTAAGGTTTAAAACAGTGATATAAAATGTGTAAGTTTATGAATTTGCATAAAATATAATTTATATCAACATTTACATTAAAAGGTTTTACTTTTTTAATCATTTACAAACTTAAAGTTTACGACATACTTGCGCCGATTTCCGGTAATTTCCCAAATCTCGATGTAAACAACAAGTCGGAATGACAAAAACTGATGGATATTATTAGTGTATGACGAATATTGCGAACACAAACTGATGTCGGGTGTCATAAAAAGGGAATGGAAAAAAGGACGAGACCATACACCAGTTCCCTGTGATCTAAACTTGCCATTTGCAAGCAGTAAGCATGGTAGGTGTCTTATCATGACATGTGCTATATTGTATTATGTTAACGTTACAGATTATTATGCTCGTATATTATCCACGTGAAAACAATATCGCCTAGCCTATATGCAGAATAGCTACACAATAATCCTAATTTCTTCAAACATAAACATTATTCATTGTTAATTCAGTCAGTGTTTGTAATTAAAATAATCACAATTTTAGTTCGAATTTTCTTAAATGAAATTAACCATCTGATGATAAATGGTAAGGTTGACCGCATAGAGGGCCCTGAGTTTACTCTAGCATATGACAAGCTTATTTACCAACATTTACTCACAAAATATTTTTAGTCTAACACTTTCATGCACATTAGCTTGAACAGTATATTTGTAAGGAATAGGTTATATGTTTGTATTGATGATTTTTTAGCACATACTGGCGTGCGACCAGTTCTCGCCGAGTACCATTTCTCGCCAGTACATTGTGACGTCATTTTTCGTCTATAATTGTATGTGTTGATAAAATGACGTCACAATGTACTGGCGAGAAATGGTACTCGGCGAGAACTGGTCGCACGCCAGTATAGTTCATAACATGAAGAATTAATCTTTTATTCACTATCAATAACTGATAATGTTGATTCTCTGTACTGTGAAAACATTTGAACAGCTGACTGATATTCACCTTTATTGAACTGTAAAAATCAAAGTATAGTTGAAAGAAAAATTAGTATATCATGGTTTATCGGTTGATAGAATTGCTCACATCATATTTAGATTTCATGTGCTGGGTTCATTATTGTTACAAATTCTTATTTTTTTCCCATTAAAACGCAAGATTTCTAAATACACACAGTTATATAAGATATGAAATTGTCAAGTTAAGTAACATTAATTTAAATTTTCAAGATTAGAATAAAATGTTGACAACTTTCACCTGATATCAAATTTTTATATAGAATAATCCATTTATATAAGGTTCTGTCTGTCTATGTTGCATACACTTTCATGATATGCCCATATGAATTTTATATATTTTTCTACATGTAGATTCTTAAAATCATCCTTTCATATAAGTCCTTCTTATATGTTATATGATATTACTGGTACTATTACTTTAAGTAATAGTACCAGTAATATCAGTTTTTGGTTTTTTTTAATACAGACTTTTCAAACCTCCAAGAGATGAGAACATCACTGGTATGTGTTAACGAGGTCATTCCTAATACAAGACACAATGCGGAAAAATATAAGACTAATGTAAAGAACTGAAACCATGAGTGATGAAGAGAAGAGCTGATAATCAGATTATTGTCTCTGTTATGTTCATCCTGATAAAGCCTTTCACGATTGATGCCCTGGATCATTTATTTGGTAATTTAAGGATGACAATATTTATTTCAACATTTATGATATAATATTAAGACAATTAATAAGCAGCACAACATATCCTGAAATATGAAACTGGACCAAACCAGTGATAATCTACCATTTATGATATTACATTTACTTGGATTTGAAAACCATTTCTGAAACTCCAAAAGTCATGAATAATTTGGACATATAATGCATACAATTAAGAATTAGTATTGTAAAAGAATATATATTATGATAATGCATATGCTATAAGAAATACAATTGATAGATATCAATTCAAAAGGTGTTTATACTGACCAAGTGCAGTAATGAAGTTTGTAATGGCTATATACTGTTCATGTGGAGAAACTGGTTTTTAAAATATATGTCTTATGTTTATAATTATGTTTAATTTGATGATTGCATAGTATATCAAATCATCATTTCTGTCTATTAGTGTCTGTCTGTCCATCCATTTATCTGTATGAAGTCTGTTTTATTTTATAACCCTGATGAGGTTACTGATGTAGATCAAGTTGAGATCATCATTATGACACTTATATACAACAAGCCTCACAGAAAATATCAGTCCTCTTAAATTACAGAGTTTTTGAATGAGTTATGAATGTATGGTTGAGTTAAATTTTTATTTTAAATATTTTTTGAAATGATTTTTGTAAATAAGAATATTTTTGTTATAACTTATCCTTATCTATATTTTTATCATTTTTGCATGAAAAAAATATACATATCCTAGTTAGGCCACACCAATATAATTTCTTGCTTGTCAGACATTAAGTGGAAAAGGATACAAGCGGGCTAGCGATAAAATAATAAGATTATTATTTTTTGTAGCCAAAATTTTGAGGCGGTCCATAATGATATGATTTGTAAAGTTTTATTTAAACACGAGCATGCAGGATCCGATAAAAAAGAAATTTAATTGGTGTGGCCTTCCACATTTTCTATATTTTAGTTCAAATTGAGGCTGAACCATTGTAATATATTACCCTGCATAATCATTCTGATAAAGTCTCAATCATACCTTATAAATAGCATCAAGACCAATATGGGGACCAAGGAAGGGTTCAAAGTTCAAAGGAATTATAGGATTGCATACAATCATGTATATACATAAGGACAAATCATGAATCATTTCAGAATCTGCAGTGTTGTTTAGTCCATTCAGATAATATGATTTAAAGAATTATCATGATTAAGTATCAAATTTCATTTTATACCTGTAATCATTTGAAAGATTCTCCTATTTTCCGACACCCATTTTAATGCAATACCTTACAAATCAGACAAAACTTTTAAAGATTGATAGAGGAAATTCAAATTAATTACAATCAGTATATGATTTTTATGAAACCTGTGATTTATTTGGTTTGATTGTATTTTAAATCTTTCAACAAAGGCTTAATAAAGATTGTGTGTATTAAAGTTTTCATGCATGTTTTTCTTTTTTGTGTACAGAGACTAGAGTTTCTTGATTATATCAGATGCACAACTATGACACTCTGTTAATTACCATTAAAATAAACTCTTTAGGAAGTGAAAAAATTGTTAAATTAAAGAATCATTTTCTCTTTATATGATTGGTTTTTAGAAATACTACCATTTATGGCAGTGTTGACTTTCATGAAGCGCGCAGAGTGATTTTTTGTAACAGTCAGATCAGAGGAAATTCGGATTTTCAGCCTTTTTAATTCAATTAGTTGTAGTATTTACAACACAACTCCTTTAATTTTGTTCGACAAGAACTTATGCAGGTTCACAGTATAACTAGTTGAAAGAAATCGCCATTTAAAACTGAATTATACATCTTTTTTTAACAGCATGTAGGGTTTGTAGCATCTATTTCAATAGAGGTCAGAGGAAATTCAGACGTTATTATCTTTTTTTCTAATTCACGAACATGCCAATTATTGATTACTAATTTTTTGCTATTTATCATTTCTTCCAAAGTACATAAAAAAAATAAGAGTGTAATTATAGGAAATTGTATTTTTTGCAATTTTTCTAGCTCGGGTCACGTCAAAAAATGTCACTTTTTTAGTGGTCAGAGGAAATTCAAACTAAAATAGCGGATTAAATAAAAGGAATTCTTATAATCCATTTTCAGATAAATAGAGTATTTTATTAACCTTTTTAATATTTTGATGAGAAAAGTTTTCTAGTTAATTGTAAATATGTCTTTTATGACATTTTAAATTTGCATTTAAGGTTTTTTGTCTCGTTCTAATTTTTTGAACATGGGTAAGTTTGAAGGTCGTTGCCATGGAAACGAACTCACGAACATATGCTTAAAATGTCTTTTTTGACAAAAACAAATGGATTAGAGTCTGTTTAAACAATTTTTTCAATTATTCAATTAGTTTCATGTCAGGTTCACATGTCCTTAAATTTTATTTAGGAAGTATTTTCTTTACTGTAAATACATTAATCTTTCGTTTAAATGACATATTAATATTTGTAGAGTGTCCACAAACCTTACGAATAACAACTTTTTTTTACTAAAGTAAAACGCGTAAAACCACAAATAGTATGAAACTCCTATTTAAATAACAAAATTCACAAGTTAAAACAACAATTAACATTTTATCTTATTTATTTACAAAATAATAATAATAATAATAATAATAATAATAATAATAATTATAATTATTTATCTAAACACATCTCAACATATACTCGACTGATCGGAGCTGATTGTTACGATTACACGGGGCAGTTAAATGGACGGTACTCCCACAGGCCGGTCACAAGTCTATAGCCATTTTACAAACAACACACATCGCATGGTGAAACAGTTCTTAGTCAGAAACCCCATGACATATTTCAGAAATTCCAGGAGATTCCTCCTCCTCCAATTTTCCGGCGACTCTTTCCTCGCAAACGATACTTTTAATACAGTAACTAGCGAGCTCTGACGTCACATCACAAACAATGCAGCCAAGTGTTATATGAAAACATACAATAGCTGATTATATATGTATCTCAACAATGTTAATAATTAAATACGAAACTACCGGTGAAGATATCCACAGCTTTCTAAAATATTTACTGATAAGAACAGAACTTTCAAAAAAAAAAAAAAATCATACAGTTTTTATTAAACTGGAATTAAGTGGACAAATGCAAACTTTAAAAGAAAAATAACACAAACAAAACTGATTTTTAAAAAGCTTAATTGTAGTAAAATATTATATCTACATTCAGTGCTTTTAATAAAGATAATGTAATGATCAATTATATTAAAACCCTGTCACACAAAGTTGCCTTTTCACAGCGTATTAACAGCGTTGTAAAATTCATGGAATCGCCGAAGGATCGCAAACCAAATTCAGAATACAAATGTTCAATTTTATCTGAAATGTTTACGAATAAAATGCCAATTCTACTGAACTCCCGCGGTGTGTAACTGTGTTTTCACAGATTTCTACTTGGCGATCGATTGTGCTTTCGTTGAGTATCCGTCAAGCGGTCTTTACACTTTACAACTGGTAAATGAATGATACAAATATGTTTTTGTTTTATAAAATAAATTACATAGTAAATTCAAACATAACTAGAATCTAAATAATTTGTGAAAGACACGCATCCTAATAAACAGGTCTACTAAAAGAATCGTTATTAGTTGTTGGAAAAAATGTGAAAACATCAGAAAAAAAGACATGAATTCGATCTACTCTTCCAATAGGTCTTGGAATATTCGCAAATTCTCCTTTATACACAGTCATCTACATGAATTTTAAAATTACTACATCGCTAGCTATTGTACAACAGTCGTTGTTCAAATTTTCGTAGTCTGGTTGAAATTGCACTAGGAAACGTCAAGAGAGTGCAATGGACGAGGCAACAGCTCCTTGGGGTCGCTGTGTGAACGTAGCAAACTAAAAACAACTCGTTCTAACGCTATGGATGCGCAGCAATGGCACGGTAGAGACGCAGTGACATCACAAATGACTCCGAGGGGTCTTCGTGCAAGTGCAATCAACTTATCACTGCGTCTACACTGCAAATGGCTGCGTTCCTTGAGCGCGCCAACAGAGCTATTGTGGCGAGGTTGGAGACCTTATGGTGCAAATGAAGATGCCGTTGCTTTGTTAAGGCGCTGAAGGAGACTCTACTGCGTGTACTTTGGTGATCTACATTATTTAAGGATGCAGCGGTATCGCCATGAAGATGCAACTCCGGTGTGACAGGGGTTTAATATGTTTTCTATACAGATAAACCCTTTTTTATACAATCATTCATTTTATTACGAGAATGTCATAAAAATGGGAAGTCTGCAAATGTTATTGATGGAACGTCGTTTTCAAAGATTATTTACAGCTATTCTTAAACTAATCATGATGAAAGAAATACAATGTAATATCTACATCGATTAGGAAATATTCTGTGCGTTATTGCACAACCATATCTTTTTATTATTGCTTTAAAAAACTGCTACAGTTCACAGTTCAGTAGTTGTGTCCAAGTAAAGGCATTAATTCTTTAAGTACAAGATGGATTCCTAAATGAAAGGTAAAAGTAAAAACGTAAATAAAAAAACAAAAAGAAAAAAAATAGAAGAGCATAAAATACTAAAGAACTTCGGTCATAAAAATATGTTTTACCTGCAAATGATTGGGGTGTACCTGCCGGCGGTTAATACATTAAGCAGTCAGGTCTTTATTCCAGTTGACATTTCGAGAATGACATCCGGTTACTATTAAATACAACCATGTGTTAAGTTCTATTTGATTTTAGAGAATAAAAAAAACAAATAAAAAAACCCCACAAAAAAACAAAAACAAAAACAGAACCACTTTTATGTCATCAGTAGAAGAAAAATTTAAATTAATAAAAGAAATAGTGTGTTAATCATGAAATGCATACAATACAACACCACAAACACTCGTTGTTGTGCAAAAAGAACAAGCTGCCTCACTCCTTTTGTATGGTTTTGGTTTTTGTTAACGTCCACTTTTGTCTACTCCAAGTCTTCGAACTTTACTTCTTTCTTGCATTCCTTTTTTATTTAAAAAGAAAGAGTTAAATATTTAAATTACAAGAAACACTTAAGACACAGTTCTCTTACTCACACATTTGCCCTCTCCATGCCCCGGTCAATGCATTTGGCCTTGCAACAGAAGACGCCCCGTATGATGATCGATGGCGACAACAACATTTTACAAAATAATAGTACACAAAGTTTACATGTCGTACAATATATAGCAAATCGGATATGTTCACTTTTCACACCATATTTTGTCTTTTTCACGACATTTGACCCTATTAGCAGTTCTCTCCCCTAATGTCATATTCCTGTTCTGACAAGTAGTTGACATCTCCCCCTTCCGATCCTATTCCTGTTTTGACTAATAGTTGAAATGTAAAATATACTTAACTTTAGAGACGAAAAAACCCATGTCAAACAACTAGAATTAAAAGTGTCATAATACATTTACAAAGTTTCAAAACAAACTTACATTTAGGTTATAACTCATTAACATTGGATGACTTACCAACAATTTTATTTCATTTATATTAAAGAAACAACTTGAAAGTATAAACAGACTTAAAAGTGTTGGTTTGTTTTAACATGTATTAGAACAGCCGGATTTGAGAAAAATTCACAAAATTACAATTTCAATAAATGGCAACACGATATGATATAGATTCCATAAGCAAAGTGACTACTTACCCTGGTACACCGAGTGCATTATTCCACGTTTTTCAGAAGCCGAACTTTTTTAAACACCAACGCGATGACCGGGTTGTATTTCACATATTATACAATTTTTATATAACGATCATATTTAATACTTATTTTTAGAGCAAAAATATTATATAAAAATATAGAATGAAATTATAGGTGTGTAATTTTAAGAGAAAAACTGAAAAACACCACATATTCATACTTACTTGCGTTGCCATTTCTTCTCTGTTCAGAAATTAACTATGGCGATTGTATATCTATTTTTACGCAAATTAAGTTTGTGATTTTCTTAAAGAAACATATATGCTTTACTGTTATCTTGGCTGTGTTTGTGGTCTTAAAAAATTCTTTTCTTAGTTTACAAGAAAAATGTAAACACTAACCTATGAACAAATTGTTGGCGTCCGATGTACCCACATTAGTACAACTTGGTACACATTAAATGATCAATGTAGTCATTCGTTGGCACATTTTATAATATATATAGGTTATTGTTACTTTGAGGTAAACTTGAAAATATATGATTCATAAGCCAAACGTCATATTTCAAAACAAATGTCTTATGTAATGTTTTGAATACTATTTCGATAATTAATAATCAATTATTAAATCTCCGATTACCATACCATGAATAAAAAAAAGAAAAGAAAAAAGAATATGTACTTTTTTGACAGAAGTATCCTATCCAGCCAGGACGGCAGCCATAATCACATGAACCACTGACATCGTTACAGCCATCACAGGTGTAACTGTTGATACAAGTCTCAGAACAGTCTTGTCCAAAATATCCAACGGGGCAAACTGAAATGATTCAAATGTGTTATATAATTAGTATTAATCCATACCTACTAAGTCAATCTATTTACATGTGAAATACATGTATTATATGTCTATGCTATATATTTAATACAAATCTACACACGAGTTTTACACAAGTCTCCTTGATAGTCAACATCACATCCAGTTAAACACGTCCCATTAATATTGGAACAATGGTCTACGTCACGACAATGTCCACATGTTTCATTGCATTCAGAACCATACGACCCTCTGTCACATGCTGCGAATAAAATATTCAATCTCACAAGGTTAATGTTTTAAGAATTGGTATTCAATTTAAATGTTTTAAAATCAATTTCACATAATCACATTTAGAAAGCAGATTGTTTTCCAAACACAGTTAAACAAAATAAAAAAATAAAAAAACTAAAACAAACAAATAAACAAACACACAAACGTCTTCTTCATTAGTTCGATAAAACAGCAGTAATATGTATTCAGAAAATGTATAGTGTTGATCTAGAAATCAGATTACACGGTAACATTAATATCATTATTATGATAAAGTAATGATAACTATATTTTTCTTTATTGAAATGTATATCATACTACAAAACACTTACATGTTTTACACAAGTCTCCTTGATAACCAGGGTCACATCCCGTCAGACACCATCCATTGGTGTTGGAACACTGGCTTACGTCACGACAATGTCCACATGTTTCTTTGCAGTCGTAGCCATACGACCCTCTGTCACAAGCTATAAAATCAATTCGGTTTAATATGTAAAAATAAATGTATTAATACAGTTTTTGTAATGTGAAGTTAAAGAGTTTTTAAACTTATAAACATATCATTTTATACAACTTCGTGTGGTTAATTTATCAGAACGATAAGCTCATCCAAATAGCTAGGACATGTCAAATTGACAGAATCATTTAATTAATTAATTTTTAAAAATTGAGGCACCCGTTCCTGCTACGCTTTCCTTATCAATCTACTACTCCTTAAAACACATTTGTTTACCTAATGTGTTTATCTATCTTCATACTTACCAGTTTTACACAAGTCTCCTTTTAAACCAGCACCACACCCAGTTAAGCAAGTCCCATTGTTGATGGAGCACTTGTTTACGTCACGGCAGTGTCCACATGTTTCTTTGCAGCCAGCACCATATGTTCCCCTTTGACAAGCTATCGATACAAACCAATTTTATATGGAACATGATCAACCTGACTTTTTTTTAATTTTTTAATTTTACAAATGTACTGTATTCTAACCCAGATTGTAGAAACAAACACAATATTATAATATGATGTACTTTTGTTCATTAGAATGTAACTGTAGCTATACGGCATCTTAATCCATTTTTCAATAGAATTTCAGATCTGTAGTCTTACTTATTTCACATCGGTGACCTTTGTATCCAGGTTTACAGCCCTGACAGGTGCCCGTCTCTATGTGACAGTACTGACAGTTGACGTCTGGACAGGGAACGGAACAGTTGGACCCAAAATATCCGGCAACGGGACATCTTTCAACTTATACAATGGTATTGACTTAGTTATACTTCTAACAATTTCAAAAATTTCTTCATGTGTAAAATGACATAGTTTGCTAATGCGTAACTAGGCATGCGTTTCATCATGGTAATTTAATAATGCATATGCATCGGGTACCAATTATCCATGTTGATATGGTTCATGTTAAACTTTTATGCAGCAATGGGTGAGGACACTATTGGGGAAAACACAATCATCATTTGTAAATGGCATCATTGTCAAATGTTATGTACGATTAAATTGTTGGAAATAATGGTTATTGTAGCATGGAAATAAACACACTAATATCGACCATAAACATAGTGTACAAATCACATTCTAAAGTTAGTCAATTTAAAAGATGTTGACAGAACCACCGTATACTATGTTTTAATTACAGATATTGAATTGAAAATAAAGTACACTCACCATACACATCCACTTCACAGAGGGCAGTGGCAACATTTCCAGAGTAACCTCTAGGGTAGGTAACTCCTGGTAGTCTCTCGTTGTAGTATATGACGTACTGTCCATGTACAGGACAGGTTGTGGTGAAGACAGCAGGTATGGTGTCTAGTGTAAAGTTGTCGTCCTTGTAACACAGTGTTCCCTGTAGTCTGTCTGTTGTATTGGAGACGTACACCGAGAATCCAAGGAAAAACTTAGTGAACCAATTAGAAGGACCTGTATCGTCATAATAAGAAAATTAATATGAAGGCCATAAGAAGTTAGTTAGATAAAAAAAGAGAACCAATAAATGATTCTCAACATGTAATGGTCAACAAATATATATGGATGACACTTAATGTATTAACGCACAAATGAAGCGGGCATGTAGACATAATTCATGTCAAATAAATAGTGGTGATGTCAGTACATAGTAGATAACAATGTTTTACAACAGTGTATATCTATGTAGATAAGTTTTATGTTAAAGGGCCAACAATGAAACATAAATCGTATATACAAACAAAAAAACTTCGTTAGTGTATTCATGCCAATAATACAACAGTTCACTTGTTGCCCCTACATCCTATATACTGTACAAGGGGTTTACATGATATTTCTGTCTAGTTGAAAAGTGTGCTGGCGCCTAAACTTATGGCAGCGTTAGTGAATACCTGAAGGTTTGCAAGTGTGTGTGCTGGATTGGGGGGGGGGGGGGGGAGGGGGGGAGGGGGGTGACAGAGTTCTTTTCACTCGTGTTGAGTTGTCTTCAGATCCTGGATATTGAGTACACAGACACAATCTATATCTTGTTTTACAGGGCATGAAGGATTCTCGATAAATGAAACTTCAACTAAAGGTTTCTTTATCGTGCCAACACCGACCACGACGCTTGGCCTAATGTAATGACAAACAGTTATGATTTGTCTCTTGATCTTTAATTTATTTAATGCCATAAATATTATTTTGAAAATCTCAAATCTGTTCACTCTTTTAAACCTTTACTGTAGAAGGGGTTTACCAGATAGTTCTGTCTAGTTGAAAAGTGTGCTGTCGCCTAAACTTATGGTAGCGTTAGTGAATGCCTGAACGTTTGCAAGTGTGTGAGCGGAAGGGGGGGGGGGGGGGTGACAGAGTTCCTTTCACCCGTGTTGACACAGTTCGTGTTGAGTTGTCGTCAGATCCTGGTTAAGGAGTGGGCAGACACAGTATCTATCTTTTTTACAGGGCATTAAGGATTCACGATTAAAAAAAATCACATCTCAAAATAAAACGCATATTTCAACTAAAGGTTTCCTTATCGTGCCAACACCGACCGCGACGCTTGGCCCTATGTAATGACACACAGTCACGATTTGTCTCTGGAGCTTTCATTTATTTAATACTTTGTGCAACCATACATTTTAAAATGTTAATCTCCAATATGTTCACTCTTTTAATAAAAAATAAGCAATATTACAAAGTTTCTGTAATAAACGTTGTTATTAAACGCCTTATTCATAACTGTTTTGTTATTTAAATTTTGTTCACCAGTTGATAGGGGTTTAACTTCACATACATTTTTTGCAAAAAAATTCTTGCACGGAACAAAACACTGGTAAACTTGTTACTTTGTTTTGTATTCTGAAAAAAAAATCATAACAAATAATACCAACAACGGAATCTAGGTTTAACAGAACCTTATCAATAACGATAATCAGTAAATGTGACTATACCCAATGGTTTATTGTCCGTGTTGAAGTAGATGGTGATGTGGTGGATGCTGTGAATGGTGGTCAGGTTCACCCACCAGGTGGCGGTTTGTGCGTACATTGATTCAGCACATTGACCTCCACCACTACTCAGGTCTGATTTACGTCCGTCTACAGCGTTACTGGCGTCCCATCTGTATGGGTACTGTAGGTACGCTGGTTTGTTGAGGGCGACATTAACTGTGAAGATAAACACACTTGTTCTAACAACGTTACTATCGTGATGATGTCATCTCATGGTTCGAATAGCTTATAATACATGTATGCATGTATTGAACATTCAAATGCATTTGTTAAAACGATTTGAAAGTACCAATTTTATCTAGCAAAGCCTATAAATATATAAAATTCAAATGTAGTTCAATCGATAAACGAACCTTAGTAACTAATGTTATAATTATTATAAATAAAAATTTCATTTCTAGTAGAATTTTAATATACAAATAATACGAATATAAATTTAATCTCTAATACAATAACATTGAATTTGAAAAAAAGAAGAAATTCCTATGAATATATTAATGCTACATGAGTTTGTTTTAATGTAAATTGTGTATACTGTGTATATATCTATATTTTATACAATGAACTATTAGTGTCTTAAGATTAACCCCCCCCCCCCCCCCCCCCCGCCCCGGAAGACAAGTGTACTATCGATCTCATACATGAAATGAAATGCATTCGATAAACGCTTTAAAAATATATTTTTTTCTAGTAAGTCTGTATATAATTCAAATGAAGTACAATCAGGGAAAGTACTTACACATAAAATATTAAAGTTGCAGCATTAAGTCATGAATCATGGTAGGTGCCAGCACGATAAAGAACCCTTACTTGTCATTGTTCCTAACTACCGAACCATTGACCTTTTCCCGACATCAAGTTACATTAGAAACTTGATGTTTCCTTTTTCAATATATTTCTTTGAAGTACGTTAAGTATATAGCCTTTAAAATATTTGTAGTTAATATGTTAATGCTCTTTGAGTGTGGAGATTGGTTTTATAATGTAGTATTGCTACTGTTATTTTAACAATAATTTCTGGGAAATTCAATAAAATGCCCATATTTTTTTTTACATTTTATTCTTTTAAATTACCAACTAATGGTTTGATTCAGTCCTTGTAAAGTATCCCAAACCAACCTCATTTGGAAAATATCATGATTTTTAGAAATGTACTAAAAATAGACTCACCGTACGCCTGGGATACTGTCAGCAGACATAACCACACAGCGAGGACATCGTGGGGATACACAGAGTTTCCGGACAGGGACATCATGGTGTTGTCAATCAGGTCAAACTATATAACTCTATGAGTATAGATGTGTATGCCTAACAGATATAACAAAGCAAATGTAACGTATTCATTCGACTGAGAAGACAGATGTAGACAGGCTGTATATGTATTTGCTTAGAAGTTTAAGTAGAAGAGGGGTGTGTGTGTGGCGTAGTGAAGGCGGAGACTCAATGATCACGTGACGAGGAAGTAAAACAAGAAATATTAAGAGCTTAGCGCGATGTTCAATGACTAGCTGTCGATCATTATTACAACAGAGATAATGTTATAGCAATCGAATTGAATATCATATTTTGATATAATACACACATGGTTGATGAAGTCGAGTTATTGCACACGTACGTTACTCGGTCTATGGCTGAGTAAGTACTATGTTAACATGGCTGAATTAATACTTTACATGTGCGGATCATGATTTGTCCAGGGGAGAGGGATCCGATGCATATTTGTGTTATTTTTATAATGTAATTTAAAGAAAGTTGAATTTAACAGGAAGAGGGGGGGGGGGGGGGGGGTCCGCACTTTTCTACCCCCCCCCCCCTCTTCTAGATCCGCGCATGCCTTATAAAGTAAACACAACTTTGTCTGTTAAAATTCATAATGAACGATATCTTGAGCATATTGAGTTGTATACGGAAATGGATTCATAACTGCATAGATTAACCCTTTCGCTGCCACTTCGAAAAAGATGTTATTACGCTTCAGTGCCAAGCATGACGTTATCAGATTCATGTTTTGACGTAACAATCTGAAACAACGCGCCGTACTATTTTTTTAGCTTTGCGGGATGCAGTTTTGTGTCTAATTGATAATTTCTAATGTTATTATCGAAAACAATGGCTTTTTATCTTTTTCTCTTTCATTTCAAATAAGACGTTACGCCATTCTTTTTTTTTTCTCTCTCTTTTTTTGCGTCGCCAAATGAAAAAGAAATGTAGAAAAATATGAATTACTTCATTAAGGATGACGTTTACTCAAAATGAAAAAAAAATCCACTGATGATAATGAAAAACCATCTATTGTGTGTTATAGACCTTTGCTTGTAGTTTTATTTTTCACTTTCAGAAAAGTAGGTCAATGACCTACTTTTTGAGTTAATGGCCATTTGCGTATTTTTTGAAAATCAAGAAAAATCCCATAAAATTTTACACTAAGATTAAGATTTTCTTAATTGTAAAAATACTACAAATAATAAAACACTTTAAAAAATAAAATACAGTTTATGAATGGTAGTGGCAATAAATAAGCACAAAGCATTAATATTTCTACAACAATTTTAGAAAATATTTCAGTCCGAATTTCCTCTATCAGTTTTAAAATCCCTACCCATTTTTAATCCAATTTTACAAAAAATTGAATGATGATAATACAAAAACATATATGGTATTAAACTACTTATATTAACCTTATTCTGTTGGCATAAAATTTATATAAGGTCAATGATCAAAATTTTGAGATATGGTGTCTTTTATCATTTTTAAGCATTTTTCAATATTATTGCAATTCGTGCCAAAAGATTATTTTAATGAATAAGTGAGGTAAAACCAACAGAAAATATGCAAAATTACATATGCTAAAATATAACATCCTATCTTTTAATATTAGAGTACTGCCAAAAAATTTTTAGCTAAAAACAAAATCTTCAAAATTTAGTCCGAATTTCCTCTGTTTGGCTAATAGTCAATTTTTGTTTGAGCCTAATTCCATGATAAAGAAAAAATGTCGAATGATTTGCCAATGATAATTCATTTCATAAATACTTTTTGTGTTTAGAACAAATTTTACTGATTATATTAAACTTTATAACAATCCGAATTTGAGATCTCAAACCCTGAGTAAACAACACCCTTAATGATGCATGTTCCCAAGCTTTAACAAATACGTGCAGTTTTTAAAATGATCACTTTCTTATCCTGTCAATCCTTTATTATGATCCACGCATACATGTTAATTTTTTTAATCATTGAAATTGTAATTTGTTCTATAAGATCTAACGCATATATCTCTTATTTCTAAGTTTATATATATATATATATATATATATATATATATATATATATATATATATATATATATATATATATTATTATTATTATTATTATTACTTATTAGGTTAGTTACTGACTCACTACGGAAATATATTGGGTTGATCAATCTCATAGATGGTGAGGCGAAGCCGAGCCGCTCGTCTATGAGATTGATCAACCCAATATATTTCCGTAGTGAGTCAGTAACTAACCTAATAAGTGTTTTGTTTTCCCGAGGACTATTAAGCGACATATTTATTCACAAATAGCGATGATCATGGCACAGCCATGTACAAGATACCTAACATCTCGTCCAATTTAACTCTTTTAAACTCTTCAAAATTTTCAATCTCACCTTTCAAATACTCTTTAAAAATCTTTGCTTCACCCATGTTTACTTACAATGTTTTGTTGCTATTCTTTTTAAATGTTTTCTCCCTTTTCTCTGCGGAGATTTGAGCAAATTTCGACGCTGCCATTTTGTTCTGCTCCAGACAAAACAATGTGACGTCAATATTCTAAGGGCAACTACTCTAATTTTAAAAATTTCAAAGGGCAACTACTCCAAATACTTAAAGAACTTACGGCATGCGGTTTATGTATTAAATACTATGAAATGTCGAAATGAGTAAACGAAGCGTTGACCAATGATGGCCATATTGCCTAATATTAATTCTCACAGAACAAATATAGAGATATATGAGGCAATCACGTGCTATGTTTAAACCAATGAAAATGTGACATTTCAGTCCAAGGGAAAACAAATATATATATGAGACATAAATTTCACAATAAAAAATCTTATTCCTGAGAGAGAGAAAGAGAGAGAGAGTTTAAGTAGGTTGACTTAAAAAAACCTTAAATTATCGGATTTCTTTTTTGCTAACCTTATGACATGCAATGCAAACTTAATCATGTTTTTCACACCAGAGTTTCCCTCAAAGCGTGAAAAATGGAACTAAAAATCTTCAGTTGATGGGGCGGGATTATTAAATAGTTATGACGAAAGTATATGGTCTAAATAGCAATAACTTTTTCTCCCGAATAATGTGGACATTTTTTTTAAAAACATCTTCATTCGGTCTCGCACAGCATGGGATTTACTGACCATGTACAAACCATATAAGATCAACAGTAAACTATATGTGTAATTAAGCAAAACACCAAATGTTTTAAAGCGATTTTATATAACATTGTTTTAGAGCATGTATGCATCATCAATACGATATTTTTGTAACAATCATTGTCATCAATAGCGGATAGTTTTCAAAAACTAATTAATTAGTATAACGCAAATATGTTAGTGTTCAAGAGGCGGGTATTGCTGGCTGCAGCTGTAAAGGTTTATCATGATGCAGTTTAAAGCAATATATGAGCTGTATTTTTTAGAATTTTATTTTTCTGCAAAAATACTAGCATGATTAGTCTGCATGTAACTAAAACCCTTATGATAAAAATAATTTGAAAGAATCACTAATTTCGTCAGAAGAAAGATTTTTCTACGACGGATTATACCGCGGATCAAGTTTTGTACAGGACGACAATAATTCAAATTTGCTTCAATTGAGGCTTCTTTACGGCTTTCCAATAAAGATATGGCTAACAAAACTTTAAAAAGCATGATATTTTTGTCAATTTAGTAGAAAATAACACTTTCGTAAAAAAAATATTTCAGCATGAAAATCGCAGCTCATATTGCTTTAAGACATTTGCAAAAAGGAATTGATTTGTCATGTGTGTTAGATAGGCAGACAGACAAACATACAAAGAATGACAGTGCTAGATTGGTTAGCAATTTCTTGTTCGTTTTATAAAATAATCATTTCTATGAAATCACGCAAGCAAAAACGTCCATCCAAGTTTATGCTCGTACAGTCATTTGGGGGTATTTCGAATCACCCCGCGTTCCGTGTTTTAGGAAGTTTGATGTATCGCACTGCAATGTACAAAACATGAACAAATTAAACTCTCCAACAGTCACCACCTGCAATGTTATTTACATAGGCGTCGGAATCGGGGGAGGGGGGGGGGGGGGGCTAAGGGGGGCTCCATCCCACTTTTTTGTTTGCAAAGATAGACCAAACCATTAGGCACATAGCATCATTGAGCCCCCCCCCCCCCCCCCACACTTTTTCTCGCAGGAAACATAATTGTTCCGAAATTTAAATTGAAACGATTAAAATGTTAAAAAGTTGGGGTCATAGGCAGTCTATTCCTCCCCCACCCTCGGATTAGGAATTTCATGATGTGGAAAAAATGTAATATTTGTTGTAAGGGAGGTATAGGTATACCCCCCCCCCCCCCCCCACGGATTAGGAGTATCATGATCTAAAAAAAAAATTGTTCGAAGTATACGTATCCCCCCCCCACACACACACACACACACGGATTAGGATTTTCATGGTTTTGGGAATTAGTCTTTTATTTTTTTTTACTTGTCAATATTTCTGAGGATTAGTCTTTCAATTTGCTTCCGACGCCAGTGATTTATATATAGAGACTTTAAAGAAGAAATGACATACATTTATAAATTATTTTCTGATTAAAATCTTCTCGCTAACCTCAGTAAAGGGAATTTGTGTGATGAAAACGCTGCTAAATATTCATTTCTCATTACACTGTATGATATTGCTTTATTAAGCGAGAAAATTGATACAGTGTATGTTTGTTACCGCATGCACGGATCCAGAAAACTTTTCCAGGGGGCGTCCGAGGGATAATTTTGTTTTCTAAAGTTGGAGAGAGGGTTTGAGGCTTATTTCGGGAATTTTGCTATGTAAACTTATTAATTTGAATTTTCCAAGAGATGGAAGGAGTAGTCCATGCACTCCTTTCTAGGTCCGCACATGAACGAGTATGATCTTTCTGTTGGACCAAAACAACGAAGTGTATTAAACATGCGTTTTTACACATAATCAAGTTGAACAAAAAGTGTTATTCAAAATACCCCAAATGACTGTATTGATGATTTCGTAAACAGAAAAATCGTGAAATTTTTAAAACTGCTATGCCCGATTTCATTTAAAAAATTGTGTTCGCTTTTATACGATGGCTATGCTAAGTATGTGTATCATAATATACATTGCAGTAGTTTTCCAGGTCAATTAAGTCATATTTTAATGAAAAAGTGATGTACACAATTTATTTACAAAAGCAAACGACATAAATTGTATTCATTTCTTTCGTCTCATGATAAAATTCGCTGCTGAGGTCAAGGCGGATATGGTTGTATTACGACTTTGAAAAACATTCAAATCAAAAATAAACATCGGTACATTTTATTTACTAATATTTGGAGAAGTGTTTTGTATACAATCGATACATTACATGCGGGTTGAATAAACCCAATTATTCGGAAATGAAACCAAACGGTGCCCGTTTCTGAACATTCCCAAGATGGAGTTGGTTTGTTTGTTTGTTTTGATTTTTGTGTTCTCATACAGAAATTTTTTATGTACTTTAGATAATTCAAACTTTGAAAGGAGACGGATTTTGCTTATGTAAATAGGCATCTTTTTAATAAATTTGGTCCGTATAGAAAATATTTGATACTCTCATAGCCAGAAAAATCAGACTATGTAGCTTTAAATTATCTGTATGTTTTAAAATCTTCCTTTTCTCGGACAGGTGAACACTAATTTAATTTTTACATTTTATTCCATACAAAGTTTTTACCACATCATACGTGTAATATTGACAATCACGATCGTCAGTTGTAAACGTTTGAACTCTCGAAAAAAGATTTTTAATTTTGTTCTTAATGTTCTCTAATATATTATCATTATTTATAGATACAACTACGATTGTGATTTACATTATAGTTCAAATAGTCAAAGAATTAAAAACAATATAGACCTAAGAAAGTTAACGATTACACATAGTTCATCATCATATGATGAAATATGGCAGTTATGATATGCAAGGCATTTACGAGTCTATATCTCGATTGGAGCTAAGGAGTGTTTTTTTTTTAACAACGTGTGGTCTTACAGTTTGTTTTAGTGATTAAATCCACTTGACCAACTGAGTTGTCTAAAATATAATAATGATAAAATTTTGTGGTTAAAACATTCAGATATTTTATATACTAAAATTATACATAAACTGAAAGAATAAAAAGTATTTTAATAAAGTATGTTACACTCCTAGAAATCTTTTCTTCCTTTACCGCTAAATTTTCGCCTGTACACACAGTAGATGCTTTTTGTGACCATTAAACAGGTAATGACTTGAAAGGTCGTGCGGACAGAACCTTCTGTGTGAAAATTAAATGTCTATGATGTGCGGTGTCCAATTTTAGAGACACGGTTGAAATTTAGTTTTAAGGAAGAATGTCTCTGTTTAAAATGCTCTGAACAAGGGACATAAAATACGAAAAAGGTATCAATAGGACTTGAAGCGCGCACGCAGGGGGTTGGGATGCGGGTGTGCACTGAATTCTTGATCTCGAACACTGACGAAGAAGCATCACCATCATCTCCAAATAAGTTATTACATGCATTTCTTGTTTTTCTGTCCAAAGATTCAGTTTTGTTCTTTCACATGCATGAAAACTTCAGTAAAATGTTACCAGATGGAATTTTTTTAATGTTGATCATCTGACTAAAATTTTGTTCTAGGATCATATCAAAGTACATGTTATTTTTTCAGTGCCCCATTCCTCCTTATTTGGCATATTGCAGTTTATATTGCCGTTCATTAATTAACTCTGAATGAAAAATAAGTAAATATAAAGTACATGCTTCCTTTCGTGCTCTGTCAACATTTCAATTCTAAGTAAAAAAAAAAAAGACACACGGTCTCCTTCAAACGATTCATATTATCTCAATTTCTTGCATATTATACAATAAAAGAGAACGATGCTGTATGTAGTAGCCTTTTACCCGATTTATGGTTTAAATTAAAAAAAAAACGTATGGATATTACCGATGTGTTTAATTTGATCTTTTTTAATCAGCACTAACGGCAGTAGAAAATAAAAAAAAGTCGCGCACACTCAAAATATACTCGGCCTTCGGTGGTGGACTAAAGTATTAGCTCTCGCCATGTTTAAGTTGGACTTAAGACCTGTATTTTGACAGTATTTAAGATTATCCTAAGATATGACAAATTTATGAGCTATGGTGGGATCTTATGAAAATTTGTTGGACTTAAGATAGATTTTAGTCAAAATTCAGTTATGTTAAACGAGCCCCAGGTTAATATGGCAGAGTAGGAAAAAGTAAGATTGGTCTTGCTCTTGTGGGGGAGGGGGCATTTCCTTTGGTACAGGTTGTGCATTAGGACAGGTAATATTTTCCGGTTCTGAGGGAAAAGTCCTGGGGATCTATTCACAAAAATCATACGCCAGCCATGGTAAAAGGCAGACAACGAGTTGGCGCTGTGTGACGTAGTGACGTCATTATTATGATGTCATTTTTTACGTTGTGACGTTATCCGCAGTATTTCACTAATCACATATATCATACGATATTTATTGATACAAATTTAAAAAATAAATAATGAAAAACAGAACCTCAATATATTTAATTTTTTTTTTATTATAATATATATTTTTTCAAATGGCCATAGGCCCAAATAGACCCTGTGGCACTTAACGTAAATATTCAAATAGGCCCTGTGCAGGCACGTAGCATCGTTTTTGAAAGTGGGGGGGCCAGACTCATCCAAAAAATCTTGACAAGCAAAAAAAAAAAAAAAAAAAAAAAGGAAATTTAAACTTTTCCAAAATCTTCAAAATCCTAATCTGTGGTGGTGGGGGGGGGGGGGGGGGGGGGGGGGGGGGGGGGGGGGCAAGCGTAGTATATAACTTCAATTTCACTCCTTATTTCCTTATTTTCTTATTTTTATATCAATTTTTTACATACTCCCAAAAAAGTGTGGGGGGGGGGGGCCAACTCAATGATATTCCAATTTTTCATATGTAAATTTTAAAAAATTTGTTGCTGCGAGAAAAAGTGGGGGGGCCAGGCCCCCCCCTGGCCCCCCCCTGATGCTACGTGCCTGCTGTGGCACAGAAATGGTTAAGTAACGGGCCTGAAAAGGGGGAGGGGGTGCTGGGGATAAATGAATCGTTCTGAGAAATTCTAGAGCTTTGACGTTACATAAGCGTGTTTAAGTAGCTTCGCCTAATAAAAACGAGTTGTGTTTACTCCCGGGGCTTTATTTAAAATGTGTCTTCTTTTAGCACCTCTCATTTTAAATTAGTTTATTATATTCATTTAAAATACCACACACAAAAACATTTGAACGGATGTCTTATATTAATGACTTGAAAAAAGACTCGTGAAAAGTGTTTGAGAATGTATATGTTAAAGCTGCATGGTCCGATTTTTTTTTATTGGGGGGGGGGGGTACAGTATCACATTATTTTCAATACAAACCAATTATCTCAGTTAAACACGTTCGCCTGTTTACTCTAGCCGAATCGGTCTCCTTTCAAAATTTATGTTCGTTTTATTTTTGGAGTTGACATTGCCTTCAATTGTAAATTATTTAAAGAAATTTAAGAAGACTTGATTTTTGGCATTGCTTATTATGACAAAAGTCAATAATCCTTGTTTAAGAAAACTTTATGAAGCGTACCTTTTTATTGTTTTGTTTACAAAATGTTGATTATGTAAATATTTATTTTTGTAATTGAATTCTATGATAGTGCTATGCAATAAAAAAAGTGGCCATATAATTCTGCCCGTTGAACTATTTTGTGCATTACATGTATGCTCTTGTAGATAACACTCAAACCTATGGACTAAATCATCTTCATTTGTTTATCTGCAATTTTTTTGTTAAATTCCAGTATGAGACCAATCAGCTACATTTTAGACATCATCCACAGAGACACCGTTTCTTAAAGATTTACTTGTACTTGCCCCCATGCTGAATGGGCTTTATATTAAGTAGTATCTATGCCAGCAAAGGACATAATCCATCTTGAAACTGTTTGAATTGTGTATTCATCCTTTGCTTTGCATTATCAATAAGTATGCAGATTGAGTCATTACATAAACAAACATAATTATATAGGACAATGTTAATACGAAGGAAGTGTATGCTTGCCGTTTTTCGACCATCTGTTTCAAAAGTAATCTGTATGCAATTATAGTTCTCAGCTGTAAAAACAAAATCATCTCTTACTGACCATCTTTACTTAAACTACTTAAACTACTTAATCAAAGGACGATTTAGGAACATCTAAAAACAGCTTTCTTTGGATTTTTTAAAATGTAAATCAATATAGGGAAGTTTTTTTTATTAACGACGAAAAGATTCAATTTCCCTCGTCAAGTGGTTGAAATTTGTTTGGAAACGAATTCCGCTAAGATAAATACTAAAATAGATAACACAAGTGTTTCTTCCTAAACGCCTTTTTGGAGTTTATGTTTAAAGCTCAATATGTCACGGCTTTGATAAAACACTCTGTGTCATTATTAACAACGATGAACAATAAAGTTGAAACATCATTAACACATGAGAGGCCTATCATTGCCTGACGTCGTCAGACAATATCTAAGGTCTGAAAGTTGCCTCCTCCGAAACAATGCAGACAATGGGAACAAACAATATCCAGATTTTTTTTTACAAAAAAGATTAACGTACCGATGCATGTTTAACAATTCAGTGTTTACATTCACAATTGTTGAAAAGGTTATATAGGATGGAATAACATCAGTGAGCAAGAGTTTTTAAGTAAAATGGCTGCTCACCATGCACTTGTGTACACCTGATTTTAAAAAAAAAGATTAGCCATATTTGAACGGTGGGAAAAAGGGTTGGGGTCATTGCAACAAGTTGTTACATTGTCTATTAATGTGCAATGTAAGTAAAAATTGGTGTTGGATTTTCAGCATTACCAAACAATCATCAGTTTTGATTTAAACAAATATATGCATTCCTATAGCTAGAATGTTTACTGAAGGAACTAAATCGCCATCAGTTAGGCGATTTCATTCATTTAGAAAAGGGCACACAACTTGCGTATCTTACGAAGGTACATTATTACTTTTTTTAATCACTTGCTAGTCAAGTGTGTTAATTCGATAGCTTTCATCCAACACATTCGATCCAAAGTATATGTAGTTGTTACAAAACAAATGTCAAAAAATTTATTCATGGATCTATGCCAATCGATGAGTTCATTTAAACCATTAGATCGAGATCTCAGCCTTTGCGTGAGTGGTAAAGCAGGACTTTGCGCCCAAATGTCTCATTTATAGTTTCTGCGCGCCGATTCGTGGCCGAGTCTAAATTTAGATAACAGAAGAATACTCCAGAGCACACCGTGTGTACACATTACGGGCACGTAGCATCATGGGTGGGGGATGGGGAGTTGGGGGGGGGGCTGCTTCCCCACTTTTTTTTGCAGCAGACACGTTTCTTAACTTTACATTTATAACAAACATCCTGCGAGTATTGCATAAGTAATACACGCCCCCTACCGGACAGATTTTGTGCGTTTTTAATATGTAAAAAATAAAATAATTGTTTTTGAGTTTACTTTTGAAGATTACCTCTTTTGACTTGGTTTAAAAAAAATGATATTGTAGAGTTTTTTGTTTTGATTTAATTAAATTCCGTAATAGTGTTTTGTGAAAAAAGGAATAGAATTACAATAACGTTCTGCAAGTATTCCTATTACTGCGTTAAATATGTATGTACTAATGAAGAACATAATTAAATTTAGAATAATCACTATATTTGACTACATGTTATTTTTGTCCGTATTTAATACTTTGTTTCTACAAATTGAAACGCTTTCCATATGCTTTGCATTATCGAGTTGTATGCAGATTAACTCATTACATAAACAAAAAAGGCAACACGTAGGAAATGCATGTTTGACGTTTTCCGACCACCTGTTTCAAAATTATGTTGTATACAATTATAATTTTCACCTTAGAAAACAAAAACATCTCTTCCATTTAAACTTATAATAATAATTCGAAAGAAGATACACATTGCAAAACAACCTTTTTGTGTTTTTGATTTATATCTGAACGGGGAAGTTTTTTCTTAAAGACAAAAATGATAAAGTTTCCTCGCCAAGTGGTTGACATGTGTTAGGAAACAAATTCGGCCAAGATAAGTACTAAAATAGATAACACAAGTGAGTGCACGTGCTGCCATCAATGTTTCTTCCTTGAAGCCTTTTTAGAGTGTGTTTGTAAATCTCAATATGCCATGGCTTTAATAAAGCAGTCTTGTGTATGTATATGGGTCATTATTTACAACACTTGACCATACAGCTGAAACCTCATTAACACATGAGAGGCCTATCATGAAAGCACTGCTCGTGAAGAATATAATGACATCTAAAATAATCACTGTATTATTTAATAACTAATGTTTAAGTCGATAAAACGCATTTGATTGATTAGTTGTTTCAAAAAGATATAAAAAGGATTTTAATGCACTATTAATTTAAAGCATGACGATTTCGATTATAATTTTGAATTTCTTCTTTTGACTTTTTTAAGTGTAAGTGTAGAGATTTGTTTTGATTTCTTTTAATCACACTCTATATGTGTGTGTTTACCCATGAAGAATATTATGACATCTAAAATAACAACTGCAAATAAATTATGTAAAATCGTGTCAAACATTGTGTTGTTACTTTAATCGGCACATCTGTTTTTGAATTATTACAATGTGATTCATTATC
This sequence comes from Magallana angulata, assembly GCF_025612915.1. NCBI lineage: Eukaryota > Metazoa > Mollusca > Bivalvia > Ostreida > Ostreidae > Magallana > Magallana angulata. Next base: position 72,461,604 of record NC_069112.1, on the reverse strand, counting down.
GGGTTGAATAAAGCATCATATCTTGTGTATAACTGTTCTAAAATATGTGTATGCACCGAAGCTTCCACGTTATAGTACAAATCGGTAAGGGACGTGTATTGCTTATGCCGTACTCTCAGAATGTTTGTAAATATAGCCCTACAGCCCCTACCTTAAACTAGTTGCACAGTTATTGCCCTATTGTACGAAATACTTGTTATCGCTACTCCCCAGAAACCATAAGAGATAGAGACTTAGAACTTTTACCAATGTTTCAGTACACATACAGGGTTCTTCATTATATTATACTGAAAGGATCTGAGGCCCCCTTTTAGTAGTCATTTCCCATGAAAGTATTTAAATATCAATAACATCGCTTAAAACTGTTTAATATTTATCAAAAAGACTTTGGGCCGTTTGGAATGGGAGCGTCTACCCTGGTCGAACAAAGTGACATAAAAGTCAGAGGTCTCGGTCTTTTTTTTAAAACTTCATATCTTGAGAAATATAGAATTCTTGTAAAGTCTTCAATAGCTTGCTGGTCTTCGTAATAAGGTATTCAATTTGGTCAGTCAGGTATCACATCATGGTCTTGTGGTTACTCAAGTGTAAATTGTTTTGACAGTCAACCCATTCATATTGTACAAAGACAGCTAGCCTCTAGAACACTCTCGTTTATCGTTAGATTTTATATTTTTAGCCATGTGTAAAGAATATTCACCTTGGGAGTACATCAGTTTTGTTCAAAGTAAGTGGGAACAAATCAGAAAAGTAACCGAAAGACATTTACGATAAACAACAGGGAGTTCTCAAAGCAATGGTTTGAAATAAAATTCTCATGAAAAATGACGATACTTTAACAAACAGTGAATCGTCTCAAAAATCCATAAAACGAAATTAAAATTCAAAGCAGAGCAACACGGACTTAGATAAAGGTAGGATGAGGTGCCAATGAGGAGTGAGCATCCTCTGCTGACCGGTCACATCCGTCGTCTGCTCTTTGTCGTAATCGGGAAAAAATCTAAATATTAGAATAAAAAACGTCAGTCAGCATGCAACCCAGTGGAAAATTGTAGTTGCTGAAAATGTCGTTGTATCGACCATAGGACTTACGAAAAGATGACTTCAAGCGAGACTGTTGATAGTCGTGTTTAATCAACTTGTTTGTTTTTAAAAAAATGGTTGATGGATTCGTAGTTAGTTTCTCAATTTCTATTACGACATATATTACAAGTATAATGATATTACTTATTAGGTTTACTACTGACTGTTTACAGATTTTTGTAGCGTCGGTAAAGTCCCTTGAAGGCGAGGCTAAGTCTATGAACTTTACTGACCCAAAACATTGTAAACAGTCAGAAAAAAATACCTAATAAGTTTTTGTTTTGTGGAGGACCGAAAGTGTGATATGTAAACAAAAAAAGATAATATGTAACAATTAAATTCATAGCTTAATTCTCTAATTTCGCTACCTTCCACCTCAGACGTCTGTGCAAACATGGATGCTATTGTAGGACCGTAATATTACGTCACGGGTTCACTCTAAATATTTTGGGGCTTAAACATTATATGTAAAGGTATGGTTGAACGTTTGAGTATAAAATCAGCTCAAATAACGTTAGGTCTGGCATGTTGCTGTTTGAATTTTGACGCTCGCCGTGTTCAGAAATTTTTAAGGCTATCACGTGACTAGATTCATCAAATGACATCAATTCATTCTAGTCCGAGGCAAAACGATAAGTTTTTATATACCTTATTAAACGTTTTAGCAAGTGATTAAAAATATTAAAAAACATAATTGAGCTCCATATTATCTTAAACAAATGTTACCTGTTCCATTTTAAGTAATTGTCCGAGCCTAACCAACAATAAAAGATTAATAATAAAAAAAAAACCAGAAAAGGCATTGAGAAAAGTATTGATACGATTACATTTCTTGAGTATACAAACATCTAATCCAATAAATATATGCTTAAAAGAAAACTGTTCTCCACAAGAATTATTAGCCGCTTTAATAAATAACCCAGGGACGCCGACGGATCAAACGAGAAAAGAAAACTGTTGTATTCGTCCATAGCCCAACAACTGCAGCGTAAAGAAAAAAACAAATGTTTGAATTTAATTCACTTTATTACGAGTAATGGATTGGAAAATGTTTAGAAGATGGTCGGTGTAATCCCGGGATGTTTTAGTTTTCGAGCAATTGATGACACCCTTATTAAAATCATCAAAGGAACATGCAGATCTATGACGCACTTTCAAGCGTTTTCTTCAATCTAGTGCATGTACATGAAAATAACTTAAAATCAAATACTTGCATGCAAGTTGGAAAGCAGAAAGTACACATTTAAAATTTATTTTGTATTTGTTACATTAGGATGTAAAAAAGGTGCGATTTTTTTTTAATTTATGGCGATATCAAAACGACAAATATTATAAAAAGATAATATGTGGGTTTTTTTTAAACTCTACTTATTTTTCATTTTATCAGAGTAATTCGATATGATTGGCTGATAGCTTAATGGCTAATAGCCTAACAATTGTTGTAAACAAACTAAATACCTTTAATGTAGACCAATTCCCTACAAATAGGCACGTCAGTTCGATGAGCTAATAAAAAGAACAATGAAGATCACTTAGTTATTTCTAATAACCAAGGAGAAAGTTTAGTATTATTCCGAAATAAATCTTTAATATGCATGACCATATGATTTGATTATCGTTGCAACGTCGTTTTTTGATTGACTGTACTTATTCATCTTTATAACTTGCCTACGTTACAATTCGACATGCTATCTGATTTTATTGAATTTGACATGTTACCTTGTGAGGTATAGGAAAAATTATATTGAACTGAACGGGTTTATAATAACAGTAAAGTATTATATTAAGATAGACAGCAAGGTTTCATTTCTTTCAAGGCAGACATATTTCCCAAAGCTTAGAAAGTGTTTTTTCTTGCAGAATTGGAATCTTGCTGACTCCCTCAATGTTATACCTAATTATCAACAGGTTACCTGATAACTATCAAGCTATTTAAATGTGAATATAATTTAGTTTGGATTTTGTCATGCACCGTATTTATTATAAAACCTGGTCCAGAAATATCAATTTAAAGATACAAAGTAGAAGAGGGGTTTGTTCTATGACTAGACAAATGAATTATGTAAGCCAACTTTTATTGGCGACGACATTTATTAGCGATTAACTGGACACAAACTGGTTTGCAATGACTAATTTTCGCGAATAAACCGTATAAAAATATACACGACAAGAGCTGGGTCGCGGCGGGGAACATTCGCGACAACGATGTTCTCGCGAAAATCGCTAAAATGTCTCGCTCGCAAATAAAACATTTGTAAACAGTTTACAACAATTTTAATGGTTTATTAGTGCACACTTTAACGATAATGTTATATCATTTTATTTTTTAGTTTGCCATGCCCTGGCTAGTACCACCATTTTACCCTCAAGTACGTTAAATGCATCGATATATGATGCCAAGACTTCGAGAAACGGATTATAGCAGACGAAGATGGTTTCGTATATATCAATCTGTATTTATCGGGAATGTCTACAAACCTTGCTAACATATCGTTTGAAATAAATAAGAAACACAAACTCACTGTGCTTTTGTTTAATACAGAAGCTCATGAAATTAAACAGGTGAGTAAATATTCTTTTTCAAGTGGATCCTCTTTTAAATTGTTAAAACTAAAACATGAGAAATTGAAACAGACATTCTGATCTCGTGTTATGAAGTGTCTGTCAAAACGTATGGCGATTTTTTAATTCATTTTTTAAATAGAATAATACATATAGGATTAATGTGAAGACTTTAGATAAGATTTTTCATCTTTTAATTCACATAAATCAACTATCAAGAGAGCTTTTTTAATAATATATTTTTTTCTTTTTTTCGCAATTGCCCGTTTGTTTTTGTCCGTCTGTCTGTCTGTTAGATTTTATTTTTGGGTTCATTTTTTTTATCCCCAGAACCATTGAGTAAAATTAAATCAGACTTTACGTAAATTATTTTTATGGGTGGTTGATTTGAAAACTTTAAAGCTAAGTAGAATCCGTTTCTTAAAGTTGATAATTAAGCCTGTAAGTTAAGGCAACTCCAAGGTTAATGATAGTCAATTTGAATTTTCTTTTAAACAATTGTTTATTTTTCTTATGAAAACAATTCTGAATATTAATATGAACTGAATGTTTTCAGTAAAAAAAGACTATAATTTTACTCGTGAATGAAGTCTTTCTATTAAACTTTTCTTTCATTGCATCACTTGAAAGTAAAACATATATTACTATTTTACCTTAACAAAAAATCAAATGTGTAAAACTGCTCTGAAATCATTTTATCCATGCTACACTATTTTTTTTTATCGACAATTAGTTCTTGTTTCATATTTACACTTTTAGAATGAAATTATTAATCCCTATAAATAAACAATATCATTATTTATCACAAACTCTCTCAAATTTTGCAGTTTTATTAAAAATGCCCCGTTAATTAACAACAAGTCAAATGTTTTTAGTACGAACATTATTAGTGCTATACGTCATTTGCCTTTGATATTTGAAGATTATTCTTTCAAAATACTCGGGGCAGTGTTACATTTTTTGTCTTTTTTTGTTTGACACTTTTGTAAATCTGAGGAATTTGTATTGAATAAGATGCTTGTGACGTCATCAATATGATACCAAATACTGGTACATGTAAATCAAAAATATACTCAGCTAGACTAGTTTCTAACAACATTTTATGTACTTTACATAATTTTGAGAATAGATAACAATAAAGAAGGCAGGTTTCTTTGGTAAAAGAAAACACCATGCTGCTTATTGTATCGTCAGATTGAACAGTGAAATTTTACTGTGTTCTGCTTCCGCGAAATCAAGTTCATCGTTAATTGCCATGCATATATGTTTAAGGAAAGTACGATTCACATTTAAGAATACGCTAACTCAAATTCACGCCGACTTGTTCAAAAACTATTTCCCGCCAAATATAAAACGTTTACAATATTTGTTTTTTTTTTAACATATTGACGTTACAGTATAACGACCACTCTAAGGATCTTGAACGTTGGAAAGTTTCAGTGGCAAACAGCGTCATTGCCCAAGTGTCGCACGTCGTTATAGTTGTCCACTATACATACCCAGTCACTATTTCTAACATGAGACTTCCCTTGAGGAAATGCTTCAAGCATATCAATAATTAGTAAGATTTTTTTTTAATTTTCGTGTCCACCAAATTCATTATTATACATTGCAATGTTTATTTCATTTTTTTATACTGATAATAGAAAATCCTTTAGTTTAATTATAAAATATATATATATATATATATTTGTTGTCTTAAACAAAACAAAATCTATTTTAAGGAAGACTAAAGCAGATTTCAAGAGGATATTTAATATCTAAATGTAACGTTTTGGAAAAGTTTAAATATGCAGGAAAAAGTTATAAAGCAATGAATATAGTTAAACACATATTCTAAAACTTTACTTTTTTCTTTCAGATTCAGTATGCACAAGGAACTCTGATTCAACAATGAAGAAGTAATATGTTTTTGTATGCTGCATGATTAATCAGCAAGTTCGGTTAAATAAATAAGCATAAAACATTACAGTTATTTAATGAAATAATGATTGAAAAACCACAAAAAATATTGTTTGATTAACTGTATTTTAGTGACACAGATTCTAAAGGAATTAACAATTATAAAGTGCGCTTTGACTTATACAATCAATTGTAGCAGTGACTAATATTGCAATGATACAGGACATTGCATTATACGTAAATCGTTTCCTTTGACAGAAGACCAATATTACTTTTTACATCATGCAGAAGTTATCAACATTTGAGAAGAATATCTTAATTGGTTTATGATAACGTATATTTAAGAGGAATAACCTTACTGGTATACTGACCAATGTCATTACATTCCGATCATTCTTTGTTTTGGACAACAATATATGTTTGGTTTTCTTATTATGTTCCGTGCTTTGTAATTTTACGCAGATTACATCGGTTATAAACAAATATGTTTAAACTATCAAAATTTTACTGTTATAACTTTAAAACAGGTTCTTTAAATGTCTTTTTTTTTTGTCATTTAGCTTTTGCTACTTACTGATTAGAATTAATTTTAAGAACGGTGTCGGCTAACCTTAAGGATACTAAAATGTTTAAGAAGCTAACTAACACCTTTACAGAAGGCCACTTTCAGAATTGTTTTTCTTTTCTAACATCTCTAATGCCCAGCGTGCTTTGTAATTTTACGCAGATTACATCGGTTATAAACAACTATGCTTAAACTATTAAACATTTACGCGGGGGTGTTAAGGAAGCATATGGATTCTGAGTTACATGTAATTTCATGAAATCACAAATCTTAGTTATTATGTACATATTTAATTACCTAAGCAACAAAACGTAGACCAAAAGCAAATAAAAAAACTGAAGTCAATTTTTTTTCTTCAGAAATTAGTTTGTATTACGTAGATTTACACATTGATGACGTCATGACTAAAAGTTGAATGTCGTGTGAATTTGATCGGAAAGCATTGTAAACATATTCAAAATATAACTAATCTAAGAACTCTAATAAAATATTGTGGTGTGATTTATTGAAAATGGAACATAAGAATACTGGGAGAGATAATAGTTTTATCAATCATTTGCTAGAAGGTATGTAAATTTGCTTTTATTTCTCGCCCAGGCTTTCCTCTGTCGTTGTTTACGATATAAAAATCCGACTAGAACAACACTACCCCACATATATTGAACTTGGAATTTTATATGTATCGTTAGTTTGATCAATGCTTAAATTGAAAAGTGCTGCTAGAATCCCATGTTGTGTGTTGTTTTGATGCAACTTGCCGTTTTCCGTACAAACTTTATTAAAGTTGGGAAGGCTTTACGAGAACCGGATGAATAACTATTGAATTAAGAAAAACATAGGATTCTAGCAGCAGTTTTGATTAAACTGAGATGTTTTGCCTTCACTTGGTATGTTTATTTTATTTTGGAAACTGCGGGGTAGTGTTGTTCTATCTCATTTTATGTTAAGAAATATACGTAAGCTATTTATAGTTGTCACGTGATAATGCACCAATGTGGCAGTAATGTACTACCCGATTTGATTGCACTGACATCTATTTCAAAGGATAATACTAAGTTTTTGATCGTATTTAAAATAGTTATTTAATTTCACGATTTTGAATATAACAGTCAAAATAAGACGCTAAATTGCCCATATGCTTCCTTAACACCCCCGCGTACTCTTATTACTTTAAAACAGGTAAATGTCTTATTTTTTGTCGATTAGCTATTGTAACGTATTAATTAGAAATGATTTCAAGTACGGTGTCGGCTAACCTTTAGGATATTAAAATGGTTAAGAAGCTTCCGGTCTTAAAAACTGACAAGACCATTTTTTCAGAAGTGTTTTCCTCCTTAACATCTCCGACGCCCAGCGTATTTCTCCTTTTAAACACAAGTTTTCATTATATCGTTTGCGCGAACTGACGTCACATCACCAAAAGGTTTGACAATAAGTGTTAACATACAGTACATTATGACACATAGAACAACAAAACGCGATTGGATGTAAAGTAATGTATGCTAAAAAGAAATTTGATTTTCTTATATCAAAGATGGTGCTTCAATTAGTTCCGTTTTCCGTTAGCATTAATCGAACTTTACTTGATTAAAGATAATTAGTTTTTTGTATAAACAGATTTTAATCTGAATGAATTATCAAATTTGAATGTTAGAAGTAAAATTAGAATCCAGGTATTGAGAAAAGATGTCATTGAAATGCAATTAAAGCTCGAGTTCTTTATTTGTTTACAAATAATGTACATAAATTACAAAATTCTTAACAATAAAACTTTGGCAGACAGGTATTCATAATTGAATAATTCGATCAGCAATAAAAACCAATATTAGACTGTAAGTGATATCAATACAAAGCATATGTAAACTATCACAGATCTCCAGCTTTGTTTACTAAATAAAAAATGTTAACCCCTGTAACTGAGTTAGCATCAATTATTTTGCACAAATGGCTTAAAGTGATGTACGTAGAACTAGGACAATTTTCTGACCAAGGCATCCATAGTGGGCATGTGGGGATAAATTCGTTCCACATAGAAGTTTTGCTTGGTGTATGTAATAAAATCACAAAAAGGGGCCCCAAACATAAGAAGTCGACCCTGGATTTGATACCAGTGTGCATGACTGTGTTTTAAAGAAAACAAATCACCATTTTTTGGAGGAAAAAATCATTTCTTGTTTCGCAGGCTTCACAAATGGACATGTCTCTGACAGAATATAGACATTTGATTTCAATTATAGCCGTTGTTGATTTTTCACACATTATGCCGTCAGGTGTTGCACCGAGAAAAGGCAAATCAGGGTTGACTATCAAACCAACTTCATGAAGATGATTTACTGTATTTCTGATGTACATTTGCTTTGCAAACATTTTATTAGCTTTCACATAGGATGTAGATGAGGATAAAAACTCTTTTTTTGAAAGGTATTTTTCATGAAAGTTTCATTAATGTCCTTTTTCCTTCTCATTATGAGTCGAAAGTTGGAAGCAGTGATTCTGTTACTTCGCTCTGTGTACTATCTCGGGTCAGAACTTTGTAAGCGAGTTGACCTTTCTAACTCATTGGCATCACTTTGAGTTATATGAAGATTGCTCCACTCATGTGCTAGTTGCTCCACACTTTGGAAATCACAAGGGGCTAGGGTCTTTGGAAATTATGTATCTCCACAACCCCATGCAGCTCGGGGATTTGCGATTGACTGAATCAGTGGTGTCTAAGAAAAAAAGTGGTGAGATAATTGATAAAATAGGTCTATAATAAATTAGTCAGTGTATCTCTTTGGAAGTTTTAGTTACTATGAAATATTCAACTATATGTTTAACTTAGCATTAAGTTATGAAAAAATGTGTTTATGAAATGCAATTTATGAATTATAACCCTTTTGTATTTTGCAGATGGTATGTTAAAACTAAAACTGTTAGATGTTGTTGCGGAAAACAAAGCATTGAATGAAGACACAGGGCGAAAAACAATCTTTAAGCAAGTCCTTAAAGGTGGCTTAAAGGTGGCGTAAAGGTGGCTTAAAGGAGATACAATATTTAAGCCACCTTTAAGTCACCTTTAAGCTGAGCTTATAGGTCCTTAATGTCCAAACTTCTTTAAGTCACCTTTAAGCAATCTTTAAGCTACCTTTAAGCATCTTTAAGTGGCATTTTACGCTCCCTTTAAGTTGTCTTTAAACCATCTTTAAGTTCCCTTTAAGTCAAGTTTGATCAAACTGAACAATAAAAACATGTATTAAATGCAAAAGCTCTTTTATAGGGAGGGGAGGGGGTGACCCGAGTGATGATATAATTTCCAAGGAAGGGGGGGTGTTCCAGGCGGTTTTTATTGTCGCACCATTAAACACATATCGCTATCATCAACAACGCTCCGATGGGCACAGATTGCCGTTATAAAATTCTTTATAAATTTTTTTTTGGTTTCAAAATTATTCAAAATTATTTTAGGGGTGGGTGCAGTCCCTGTATCTAAATTTGTGCATGAAATTATATTTAAGTATGTTTGTTTCCTAATAAATTAGTCAGTGTATCTCTTTGGAAGTTTTAGTTACTATGAAATATTCAACTATATGTTTAACTTAGCATTAAGTTATGAAAAAATGTGTTTATGAAATGCAATTTATGAATTATAACCCTTTTGTATTTTGCAGATGGTATGTTAAAACTAAAACTGTTGGATGTTGTTGCGGAAAACAAAGCATTGAATGAAGACACAGGGCGAAAAACAATCTTTAAGCAAGTCCTTAAAGGTGGCTTAAAGGTGGCGTAAAGGTGGCTTAAAGGAGATACAATATTTAAGCCACCTTTAAGTCACCTTTAAGCTGAGCTTATAGGTCCTTAATGTCCAAACTTTTTTAAGTCACCTTTAAGCCATCTTTAAGCTACCTTTAAGCATCTTTAAGTGGCATTTTACGCTCCCTTTAAGTTGTCTTTAAACCATCTTTAAGTTCCCTTTAAGTCAAGTTTGATCAAACTGAACAATAAAAACATGTATTAAATGCAAAAGCTCTTTTATAGGGAGGGGAGGGGGTGACCCGAGTGATGATATAATTTCCAAGGAAGGGGGGGTGTTCCAGGCGGTTTTTATTGTCGCGCCATTAAACACATATCGCTATCATCAACAACGCTCCGATGGGCACAGATTGCCGTTATAAAGTTCTTTATAAATTTTTTTTTGGTTTCAAAATTATTCAAAATTATTTTAGGGGTGGGTGCAGTCTCTGTATCTAAATTTATGCATGAAATTATATTTAAGTATGTTTGTTTCCTATTATAAATGAATCGGTGAAATAAATATCTCTCTCTCTCTCTCTCTCTCTCTCTCTCTCTCTCTCTCTCTCTCTCTCTCTCTCAAAGTTAACATAACTTTGTCTGTTAAAAGCCACAATGAACGATATCTTGAGCATATTGTATACGGAAATCGATTCATAACTGCATAGATTAAGTAATGGACTTGAGGAGGCGGGGGGGGGGGGGGGGGTAATGCTGAGAAATTCTCGAGCTTTGGCGTTACATAAGCGTGTATAGGTAACTTTGCCTAAAGAAACGAGTTGTGTTTACTCCCGGGGCTTCATTTTAGCACCTTTCATTTTTAATGAGTTTATTTTTTTTTCATTTAAAATACTACACAAAAATACATTTGAACGGATGTTTTATATAAATGACTTGGAAAACGAATCGTGAACAGTGTTTGAGAATGTGTATGTTAAAGCTGCATGGTCCGATTTTTTTTATTTCTTTTTTTTTTTTTGGGGGGGGGGTATGACAGTATTACACAAACCAATTATCCCAGTTTGACACGTTCGCCTGTATACTCTAACAGAATCTGTCTCCTTTCAAAGTTTGAAAATATATATAAACGGTTGTTTTACATAAATGGCTTGAAAAAAGAATCTTTAGAAATAATTGAGAATGTGTATGTATAAGCTGCATAGTCTGATTTTAATTTTTTTTTTCCAATGACATTATCAATAAATTTTCCATTCAAACCAATTATCTCAGAAAGTTTGCCGGTTTACTCAATCAGAATCGGTCTCCTTTCAAAGTTAGACATTTTTCAAAATAAATGAAAGAAATTCTGTTGGGCAAAAAAAAAAAGAGCATGAAAAGTAGAAGGAGCATAAAGTACCAGTTGTATATAAACACAAATATCCAATAGCATGAAAAGTAGAAGGAACATAAAGTACCAGTTGTATATAAACATAAATATCCAATAGCATGAAAAGTAGAAGGAACATAAAGTACCAGTTGTATATAAACATAAATATCCGATAGCATGACAAGTAGAAGGAGCATAAAGTACCAGTTGTATATAAACATAAATATCCAATAGCATGAAAAGTAGAAGGAGCATAAAGTACCAGTTGTATATAAACATAAATATCCGATAGCATGACAAGTAGAAGGAGCATAAAGTACCAGTTGTATATAAACATAAATATCCAATAGCATGAACAGTAGAAGGAGCATAAAGTACCAGTTGTATATAAACATAAATATCCAATAGCATGAAAAGTAGAAGGAGCATAAAGTACCAGTTATATATAGACATAAATATCCGATAGCATGACAAGTATAAAAGGAGCATAACGTACATATGTACCAGTTATACATAAGTCAATGTTGTAGGTGTTTGAACTTGTCAGTTCACTTATAATTAAAGCAACTAAAACGTTCACAATCGTTTATAGAAATTCATTGCATTCGACATTGTTTGGCATATCTTTTTGTGTAATATTTATTTGCATTTAATGTATATTATTTATTCATTAATTATATTCTAATCTGCCTAAAACTAAGAGTTTTTCATCGTGACGGAAAAAAATGTAATTGTAAGTTGACAATGTACATTTCATTAAATTGATTTACCATTCACTTCTTTCTTTGGTCTGACAGTTTTGAATTTTGAGCGGGTGTTTTTGGGGTTAGGAAATGTCTTTGCGCATGAATCATGAAGAAGCTACTATGTGATACGCGAGGAAAACTTTCATGTACGCTTGTGGTCTTTAGCGCGCCAAAGTAATGTATCAACCATAAGTGTAGCTATTTTATTAGTAAAAATGATAAAGTATATCACATTACATGTGTTTTATCGTCCTTTCGTTACAAAAATCTGAATTATATATAGTGCAACTATCACTTTAAATATCAAACTTAGATGGTGACAACACATTTCCCTTCTTTATTTGAAATAAACTAAGAAAGATTTCTGTAAATCAATGACTGAAATATCACGGAAGACATTCATGCAGCACATTTTTAATCGATGTAAGACAGTTATAAATATAGTAGACGCGGGTAGGTTAAAGAAAGTTTAATAATATACAACAACCGTAAATAAAAAGACAAAATAGTCATTATGTTAACTTAAAACTTATTCTTTTCTAAGAGAAGAAGATTTATTTGGTACACACTTCGCAGAACAAACATGCTATTTTATCTAAAGTAAAAAAAGGATGTTTGTTTTTGTTTTAACGAGGCCGAGTACAGAACGAGTACGCACGCTTTCGCGCAGCGTTTCATTTGTATTGTGACGTCATCTTTTTGCTTAGTTGACGCCATGGCGTGATAGTTTCAACTGTAGATATTCAGCGAAAATTGTTGAAAATATCTCGTTTGATGCATAAAAATAATGTTATATTGTGGAATAAACATAAATGTCTCGAAGTATAAGCTATTGGTCGAAAACGTGAAGAGGGTTCAGCAAGCCTAGCCCTCTGTCACGTTTTCTTAACCCGCCTAAATATAGCTTAATTCATACATTTCAAGACAGTAACCATGTATTTTATATTAATGACCCTTAATATGTGAAGTTATATATTTTTTATTACTTAAATATGTCTGAATGTTTTAATAATACTATATAGACCACCTTTTTCGCCTTTGTCATATAAAAAATAGCCATTATCTGACGAATCTGGGAAATTGGCATACAAAAATCAACTTTGATAAGACCCCTGGAACAAACCAGGAGGTAAAAGGTTTTTTTTATTTGACCATTTGATGCCCTTTAGCATTTACTTTAATATGTAGAACAGAAAAAGAAATCCCTAGGGCAGAAGTTTTGAAAAAATGTAAAAAATTTGCAAAATTGATACATTTCAAGCAAAATCCCATAGGGTCCTATGTTAAAGATTAACAAACTTTGAGATGACCCCCTAAACAAACGGTGTGGTAAATGTCTTATTTTTTAATCTTAAAATAATAATTATATCGGTAGAAATTCATGTAAAAAGTTTCATCCAAAAATCTAGGGCAGAACAAATTAGACCCGGCCTCGTTAATTCACAGAAGTGTAACCAATACACATAGTTAAGGTTTTTTCTACTGTAAAATTATAAACATTTTATAAAGCAGAGCACAGAAGACAAATTATTACATCTTCATCTCCGCTAAACAGACCGAGTAGGAGAAGACATTCCTAAGACTGAAACAAGAATACGTTAAACAGATGTCTACTGTCATTAAAGTAAAATTACCGTTCATAGTTTACTCTTCGGGCTTCATTGAAAAGTATACTATCTAGTATCGACGGCCTTAATCGTTTGGTAGTACACCTTGTCGTAATCGGGGGAAAAAACCGGAAAAGTCCGTAGAAACAAAAAAGTATGCTATTGTAGATTTATTTTAAAACATTTTATTCTCAATTCCACCTTGAATGTTTAATGCCTTGTTTTGGTAAATTGAAATGCATTCGCATTTTGCGTAATTTTTCAGCATACACAAACACATATTATGTAATATATGTCTTCTTCCGACGAAACAATTCAAAATTAAATCGTAACAGGGAAGTTTTCAAAGGCCAACAGAATGAGATTCTCTCGTCAAGTGGTCGCATTCGTTTGGAAATAAAATGAAGTTTTGACAGATACTTTACTTAGATGTATTTTTTTTTATTTTTGTTTGTTTAATTTTTGAAGTTGATAAAGCCTTTAGTTGTAAATTATGTAAAAAAAAAAAAATTAAGAAAAAATGATTTTTGGCATTGTTTATTATGACAAAAGTTAATATCCCTTGTTTAGAAAAACTTAATGAAGTGTACTTTTTTATTATTTTGATTAAACAAATTTGATTTTGTATAAATATTTATTTTTTTTAATTGAATTCTATGATAGTGCTATGCAATAAAAAGAAAAAAAGTGGCCATGGAAATCTACCCGTTGTAACTTTTTTGTGTATTACATGTCTGCTCTTGTAGAGAACATATATGGAATAAAGCATCTTCATCTGTTAAGCTGCAATTTTTTTTGTTAAATTCCAGTGTGAGTCCAATCAGCTACATTTTAAACATCAACAGAGACACCGTTTCTTAAAGCTTAACTTGTACTTGCCCCCATGCTGAGTGGGCTTTATATTAAGTAGTATCTATGCCAGCAAAGGACATAATCCATCTTGAAACTGTTTGAATTGTGTATTCATCCTTGGTTTGTTTCATTAACATTGAATCGTTCCTTCATTCTCCAACAAGAGAACGTCTGTGATATGGTATACTTGTCTTTATTTTATTTTCAATTCAAATGTATTATACTTCGTATATACAATTTGAAACGCGTTCCACATGCTTTGCATTATCAATATGTATGCAGAATGAGTCATTACATAAACAAACATAAATATATAGGACAATGTTAATACGAAGGAAGTGTATGCTTGCCGTTTTTCGGCCATCTGTTTCAAAAGTAAGCTGTATGCAATTATAATTCTCAGCTGTAAAAACAAAATCATCTCTTACTGACCATCTTAACTTAAACTACTTAAACTACTTAATCAAAGGAATATTTCAGAACATCTAAAACCAGTTTGCTTTGGGTGTTTTTAAATTTATATCAATACAGGGAAGTTTTTTTTATTAAAGACGAAAAGAATCAATTTCCCTCGTCAAGTGGTTGAAATGTGTTTGGAAACAAATTATGCTAAGATAAATACTAAGATAGATGACACAAATGTTTCTTCCTAAAAGCCTTTTTGGAGTTTAGTTTTGAAACTTAATATGTCACGGCTTTGATAAAACTTTCTTGTGTATGTGCATGTACCATTATTAACAACACTGAACAATAAAGTTGAAATCTCATTAACACATGAGAGGCTTATCAATGCCTGACGTCGTCAGGCAATATCTAAGCTGCCTTCTCCGAAACAGTGCAGACAATGGGAGCAAACAATATCATTATTTTTTACAAAACAGATTAAAGTACCGATGCATGTTTAACGGTTCAACATTTACATTCACAATTGATGAAAATGTTATATAGGATGTAATAACATCAGTGAGCAAGAGTTTTCAAGTAAAAAGGCTGTTCACCATGCACATGTGTAAACCTGATTTAGAAATAGATTAGCCATATTTGAACGGTGGGAAAAAGACAGGGGGTCATTGCAACAAGTTGTTACAATGTCTATTAGTGTGCAATATAAGTAAAAACTGGTGTTGGTTTTTCATCATTACCAAAGAATCATCAGTTTGGATTTAAACAAATAAATGCATTCCTATAGCTAGAATGTTTACTGAAGGAACTAAATCGCCAAAGTGGGGTGTGACCCGATTTTCGATCAGTTGGGCAATTTCACTCATTTAGAAATGGCACAAAACTCGCGTGTCTTACTAAATGTACATTGATACTATATTAAACATTTGCTAGTCAAGTGTGTTAATTCGATAGATTTTATCTAAAACATTCGATTCAAAGTATTATATATGTAGTTGTTACATAACAAATGTAAAACAAAAATCATTTGAACCCCTCCTCAGGGATCAATGCAGATGGATGAGTTCATTCAAACCATTAGATCGAGATCTCAGCCGTTGCGTGAATGGTAAAGCAGGACTTTGCACCAAAATGTCTCATTATAGTTTCTGCGCGCCGATTAGTGGTCGAGACTAAATTTGGATAACAGAAGACTACTCTAGAGCACACCGTGTGTACACATCACGGGCATGTAACATCATGGGTGGGGGTGGGGAGCTGGGGGGGGGGGGGGGCTGCTTCCCCCTTTTTTGCAGCAAAACAATTTTCCTAACTTTACATTTATAAGAATCATTCTATTGCATAAGCAATAAACGTCCCCTACCGGACATAGTTTGTGCGTTATTAATTTATAAAAAATAAAAATAATTGTTTTTGATTTTACTTTGAAGCTTACCTCTTTTGACTTGGTTTAAAAAAAATAATATTGTAGAGTTTTGTTTTGATTTAATTAAATTCCGTAATAGTGTTTTGTGATAAAAGGGATATAATTACAATAACATTCTGCATGTATACCTATCACTGCGTTAAATATGTATGCACTAATGAAGAACATAAATAAATCTAGAATAATCACTATATTTTACTACATGTTCGAGATTTTGTAATAAGTACACTTTAGACTTTTAGTTCACCTAATAGAACATGTCCCATGGCTTTGAATTTTACAAGTTCTAGTGAAAATTTACCATTTGAACGACTCTCTCTTAAGATAAAGTATTCTATATTATTTGGTAAAAAAAGTGATAGACAAGCAATGTATATGTTCCCTAGTCCGACTTGATTTTTTTCATTTAGTATCAATTTTGCTCCTGAATATATTGCCATCCGGTGAAAAAAAACAACTTCCTGTTCAGCAAATTTGAAAGTACATATTTTACGTTGTGCATTTTTGTCCGTAATCAATCTATTTGATTCCAGTTCTAGATAAAATAAGATGTTAATGTGATGCGGAATACATTTTCCTAAATTTAAATATTGTGAAAAATGTAATGTAACTACCAGTTAACACATATCACATGTATATGATGACATTGATTTATTTTATTTTCAATTCAAATGTTTAATACTTTGTTTCTACAAATTGAAATGCGTTCCATATGTTTTGCATTATCAAGGTGTATGCAGTTTAACTCAATACATAAACAAATAAGACAACACGTAGGAAATGCATGTTTGCTGTTTTCCGACCACCTGTTTCAAAATTAAGTTTTATACAACTATAATTTCAACTTAGAAAACAAAAACATTTCTTCCATTTAAACTTATAATACTAATTCGAAAGAAGATAAACATTGCAAAACATCCTTTTTTGTTTTTGATTTATATCTGAACGGGGAAGTTTTTTCTTAATGACAAAAATAATAAAGTTTCCTCGCCAAGTGGTTGACATGTGGTCGGAAACAAATTCGCCAAGATAAGTACTAAAATAGATAACACAAGTGAGTGCACGTGCTGCCATCAATGTTTCTTCCTTGAAGCCTTTTTAGAGTGTGTTTGTAAATCTCAATATGCCATGGCTTTGATAAAGCAGTCTTGTGTATGTATATGTGTCATTATTAACTACATTTGACCTTACAGCTGAAACCTCATTAACACATGAGAGGCCTATCATGAAAGCACTGCTCGTGAAGAATATAATGACATCTAAAATAATCACTGTATTATTTAATAACTCATGTTTAAGTCGATAAAACGCTTTTGATTAGTTGTTTCAAAAAGATATAAACAGGATTTTAATGCACTATTAATTTAAAGCATGACGATTTCGATTATAATTTTGAAGCTTTCCTCTTTTGACTTTTTTAAGTGTAAGTGTAGAGATTTGTTTTGATTTTTTTTCATCACATTCTATTTGTGTGTGTTTACACATGAAGAATATTATGACATCTAAAATAACCACTGCATTATTTAAGTTTTAAAACTTTCATAGTTTTATTATTCTTTCGATATTTGTACTTTATAGTTGTTGGTTTATTTGAGTCTCACGATTTTAATATCCATTTGCTAACTACTAAAGTTAAAGTCAGAAATTATTTGATCTGCAGACAATTACATAATCTTTAACTCTACAGATCTACTGAAAATTGACTACTTGACCGGCTTTCTCTTTCCAGAATGCATTATAAATTATTCGATAAAAATTAAGTGATATACGTATTTTAAAAATTTGGTAATTTATGAATTTTCATATCTTAAAAAAGTACAGACTTCTTGTAAAGTTTTGAAAAGCTTGCTGGATAACGCAATAAGGTATTCAATTTGGTCGGCCAGGTATCATATCATGGTCCTATAGTTACTCAAGTGTAAATTGTTTTTACAGTCAACCCATTCATATTGTTCAAAGACAGCTACATGAGCTGGCCTCTCCAACACCATCTACCATTGTTAGGTTTTCTATTTATAGGCTTGTATAAAGTATATTAAACCCGGCGAGCACTTCAGTTTTGTTCAGAGTAAGTGGGAACAAATCATACAAGTATTGTAAAAGGCATTTGCAATAAACAACAGGTAAATATTAAAGCAATGACTTGAAATAACAAAAGAATCTCTTTAAAAAATTGTTGATGGCTTCGTGGTATTATCTAATTCTATTTTAACGTATATCAAAAGTATAATAATACGTTTTTGTCTAATAGTTTTTTCTTCGTCTTTTTTTTCTATTTAACTCGGGGTCACTTTTTTGTTTATTAGAGTTATCCTAACAATTTAAATTATATGAAATTATTCATTTAAGTTATGGTACCAAATGACCCACAAGAAATTACAGAGTTATATCCCTTTGAGTAGGAAATGCGTGTTTTCTCTACTCCACCGAAACCATAAGAGATAGAAACATATAAATTTTTCCAATGTCCTCTGAACACCTAGAGTGTTTTTCAATTTATTCATACCAAAAGGATTTGAGGCCACCTTCTACAGTTATTGCCTCTGAAAGTATTTAAATTTTCATTAATTCACAACCAACTATTTAAATATATATCATAGATACTTCTGACCACCTTGGATACGAGCGTCTACATTGGCCGATGAAAATGACATAAAGGAAAATGGTAAAGGTGAATTGAGAATCTCTTTATGAGTTTTTATATTTCATTTGTTGTTGAGGGTGATATAGAAAACTGTTTCATAGATGTTGTAGGACATCTAAAGACATTTTAGTTCCCTACCTGTTTCATCGGAAGGGACTTAAGCTTTCCTCTGCGTCCTTCAGTTCGCCCGTCTGTCTTTCCCACTTCAGTTTCTTCTGAACAGCTTTAAACTGTCAAAATATATATCAAATTTACACTTTTGTAGCGTCTGGTTGACATATTTCCGAGAAAATTAATCCTTTATATTCCAATTTTTTAACGTTTGGGTTCGTTATCGGGTTCTGTTCTTATTGGATATACGAGGCCAGTATGTGGTCAGTATTGATATCTTGCGTTACTTGTCCATTCCTCTTATCATTTCTAAAAAACAAATAAATTATCTAAAATTGTTACTTTAATCGGCACTTTTGTTTTTGGATTATTACATTAGGTTTCATTATCGGGTTGCATAAAGCATAATATCTCGTTTATAAAAGTTCTAAAATAGATGTATGCACCGAAGCTTCCACAGTATAGTACAAATCAGTAGGGGACGTGTATTGCTCTCAGAATGCTTTTAAATATAGCCCTAGTGCTCCTACCTTAAAAAAGTTGCACAGGTATTGCCCTATTGTACGAAATGCTTGTTACCGCTACTCCCCAGAAACCATAAGGATAGAGACTTAGATAGTTTACCAATGTCTCCAGTACACATACAGGGTTCTTCATTCTATTTACACCGAAAAGATATGAGGCCCCCTTTGGTAGTTATTTCCCCTGAAAGTTTTCAAATATCAATAACATCGCTTTAAACTGTTTAATAAATATCAAAAGGACTTTGGGTCTTTGGAATGGGAGCGTCTACCCTGGTCGAACAAAAAGACATAAAAGTCAAAAGTCTCGGACTTTTTTAAAATCTTCATATCTTGAAAAATATAGAATTTTTGTAAAGTGTTCAATAGCTTGTTGGTCTGGGCAATAATGTATTCAATTTGGTCAGTCAGGTATCACATCATGGTCCTGTGGTTACTCAAGTGTAAATTGTTTTGACAGTCAACCCATTCATATTGTACAATGAGAGCTAGCCTCTAGAACACTCCTGTTTATCGTTAGATTTTATATTTATAGCCATGTGTAAAGAATATTCACCTTGGGAGTGCATCAGTTTTGTTCAAAGTAAGTGGGAACAAATCAGAAAAGTAATCGAAAGACATTTACGATAAACAACAGGGAGTTCTCAAAGCAATGATTTTTGAAACAAACCGTGAATCGTCTCAAAAATCCATAAAACAAAATACAAATTCAAAGCAGAGCAACACGGACTTAGATAGAGGTAGGATCAGGTGCCAATGAGGAGTGAGCATCCTCTGCTGACCGGTCTCATCCGCCGTCTGCTCTTTGTCGTAATCGGGGAAAAATCTAAATATTAGAATGAAAAACGTCAGTCTGCATGCAAGTGGAAATTGTAGTTGCTGACAAGGTCGTTGTATCGACCATAAAAACTTACAAAAAGATGACTTCAAGCGAGTCTGTTGATAATCCTGTTTAAGCAACTTGTTTGTTTTAAAAAAAATGTCGATGGATTCTTAGTTAGTTTCTTAATTTCTATTACGACATATATTACAAGTATATTACTTATTAGGTTTGCTACTGACTGTTTACAGATTTTTGTAGGCTCGGTAAAGTCCCTTGATGCCGAGGCTGAGTCTATGGACTTTACTGACCCAAAAAATAAAAAACAATCAGAAAAAAATACCTAATAAGTTTTTGTTTTGTGGAGGACCGAAAGTTTGATATATTAACAAAAACCTTCTACGTCAGTCGTCTGTGCAAACCTGGATGCCATTGTAGGACCGTAATATTACGTCACGGGCTAAAGGGGTTCACTCTAAATATTTTGGGGCTTAAAAATTATATGTAAAGGTAAGGTTGAACTTTGAATATAAAATCAGCTCAAATAACGTTAGGTCTGGCATGTTGCTGTTTAAATTTTGACGGTCGTCGTGTTAAGAAATGTTTAAGGCTATCACGTGACATGATTCATCCAATGACGTCGATTCATTCTAGGCCGAGGCAAAACGATAAGATTTTATATACCTTATTAAATATTTTAGCAAGTGATTAAAAATATTAAGGTGGGAAGACCTCTAATTGTTCAAGAATAATTAGTATACTAGTTTTTCTTGTGACGCTTACACATAATTGAGCTCCATATTATCTTAAACAAATGTTACCTGTTCCATTTTAAGTAATTGTCCGAGCCTAACCAGCAATAAAAGATTAATAATAAAAAAACAGAAAAGCATTGAGAAAAGTATTGATACGACTACATTTCTTGAGTATACAAACATCTTATCCAATAAATATATGCTTAAAAGAAAACTATTCTCCACAAGAATTATTAGCCGCTTTAATAAATACCACAGGGACGCCCACGGATCAAACGAGAAAAAAAAACTGTTGTATTCGTCCATAGCCCAAAAACTGCAGCGTAAAGGAAAAAACAAATGTTTTGAATTTAATTCACTTTATTACGAGTAATGGATTAGAAAAATTTTAGAAGATTGTCGGTGTAATCCCGGAATTTTTTAGTTTTCGAGCAATTGATGACACCCTTATTAAAATCATCAAAGGAACGCGCAGATCTAAGACGCACTTTCAAGCGTTTTCTTCAATCTAGTGCATGTACATGAAAATAACTTAAAATCAAATACTTGCATGCAAGTTGGAAAGCAGAAAGTACACATTTAAAATTTATTTTGTATTTGTTACATTAGGATGTAAAAAAGGTGCGATTTTTTTTAAATTTATGGTGATATCAAAACAACAAATATTATAAAAAGATAATATGTGGTTTTTTTTAACTCTACTTATTTTTCATTTAACAGAGTAATTCGATATGATTGGCTAATAGCTTAATGGCTAATAGCCTTACAATTGTTGTAAACAAACTAAATACCTTTAATGTAGACCAATTCCCTACAAATAGGCACGTCAGTTCGATGACCTTAAAAAAAACAATGTAGATCACTTAGTTATTTCTAATTATCAAGGAGAAAGTTTAGTATTATTCCGAAATAAATTATTAATATGCATAACCATATTATTTGAATATCGTTTCAACGTCTTTTTTTGATTGACTATACTTATTCATCTTTATAACTTGCCTACGTTACAATTCGACTTGCTATCTGATTTTATTGAATTTGACATGTTACCTTGTGAGGTATAGGAAAAATTATATTGAACTGAACGGGTTTATAATAACAGTAAAGTATTATATTAAGATAGACAGCAAGGTTCCATTTCTTTCAAGGCAGACTTATTTCCCAAAGCTTAGAAAGTGTTTTTTCTTGCAGAATTGGAATCTTGCTGACTCCCTCAATGGTATACCTAATTATCAACAGGTTTCCTGATAACTATCAAGCTATTTAAATGTGAATATAATTTAGTTTGGATTTTGTCATGCACCGTATTTATTATAAAACCAGAAATATCAATTTAAAGATTCAAAGTAGAAGAGGGGTTTGTTCTATGACTAGACAAATGAATTATTGTAAGCCAACTTTTATTGGCGACGACATTTATTAGCGATTAACTGGACACAAACTGGTTTGCAATGACTAATTTTCGCGAATAAACCGTATAAAAATATACACGACAAGGGCTGGGTCGCGGCGGGGAACATTCGCGACAACGATGTTCTCGCGAAAATCGCTAAAATGTCTCGCTCGCAAATAACAAATTTGTAAACAGTTTACAACAATTTTAATGGTTTATTAGTGCACACTTTAACGATAATGTTATATCATTTTATTTTTTAGTTTGCCATGCCCTGGCTAGTACCACCATTTTACCCTCAAGTACGTTTAATGCATCGATATATGATGCCAAGACTTCGAGAAACGGATTATCTTTTTTAGAAGCAGACGAAGATGGTTTCGTATATATCAATCTGTATTTATCGGGAATGTCTACAAACCTTGCTAACATATCGTTTGAAATAAATAAGAAACACAAACTCACTGTGCTTTTGTTTAATACAGAAGCTCATGAAATTAAACAGGTGAGTAAATATTCTTTTTCAAGTGGATCCTCTTTTAAATTGTTAAAACTAAAAAATGAGAAATTGAAACAGACATTCTGATCTCGTGTTATGAAGTATCTGTCAAAACGTATGGCGATTTTTAATTAATTTTTTAAATAGAATAATACATATAGGATTAATGTGAAGACTTTAGATAAGATTTTTCATCTTTTAATTCACATAAATCAACTATCAAGAGAGCTTTTTTAATAATATATTTTTTCGTTTTTTCGCAATTGCCCGTTTGTTTTTGTCCGTCTGTCTGTCTGTTAGATTTTATTTTTGGGTACATTTTTTTATCCCCAGAACCATTGAGTAAAATTAAATCAAACTTTACGTAAATTATTTTTATGGGTGGTTGATTTTAAAACTTTAAAGCTAAGTAGAATCCGTTTCTTAAAGTTGATAATTAAGCCTGTAGGTTAAGGCAACTCCAAGGTTAATGATAGTCAATTTGAATTTTCTTTTAAACAATTGTTTATTTTTCTTATGAAAACAATTCTGAATATTAATATGAACTGAATGTTTTCTTTAAAAAAAAAAGACTATAATTTTACTCGTGAATGAAGTCTTTCTATTAAACTTTTCTTTCATTGCATCACTTGAAAGTAAAACATATATTACTATTTTACCTTAACAAAAAATCAAATGTGTAAAACTGCTCTGAAATCATTTTATCCATGCTACACTATTTTTTTTATCGACAATTAGTTCTTGTTTCATATTTACACTTTTAGAATGTAATTATTAATCCCTATAAATAAACAATATCATTATTTATCACAAACTCTCTCAAATTTTGCAGTTTTATTAAAAATGCCCCGTTAATTAACAACAAGTCAAATGTTTTTAGTACGAACATTATTAGTGCTATACGTCATTTGCCTTTGATATTTGAAGATTATTCTTTCAAAATACTCGGGGCAGTGTTACATTTTTTGTCTTTTTTTGTTTGACACTTTTGTAAATCTGAGGAATTTGTATTGAATAAGATGCTTGTGACGTCATCAATATGATACCAAATACTGGTACATGTAAATCAAAAATATACTCAGCTAGACTAGTTTCTAACAACATTTTATGTACTTTACATAATTTTGAGAATAGATAACAATAAAGAAGGCAGGTTTCTTTGGTAAAAGAAAACACCATGCTGCTTATTGTATCGTCAGATTGAACAGTGAAATTTTACTGTGTTCTGCTTCCGCGAAATCAAGTACATCGTTAATTGCCATGCATATATGTTTAAGGAAAGTACGATTCACATTTAAGAATACGCTAACTCAAATTCACGCCGACTTGTTCAAAAACTATTTCCCGCCAAATATAAAACGTTTACAATATTTGTTTTTTTTAACATATTGACGTTACAGTATAACGACCACTCTAAGGATCTTGAACGTTGGAAAGTTTCAGTGGCAAACAGCGTCATTGCCCAAGTGTCTCACGTCGTTATAGTTGTCCACTATACATACCCAGTCACTATTTCTAACATGAGACTTCCCTTGAGGAAATGATTCAAGCATATCAATAATTAGTAAGATTTTTTTTTAATTTTCGTGTCCACCAAATTCATTATTATACATTGCAATGTTTATTTCATTTTTTTATACTGATAATAGAAAATCCTTTAGTTTAATTATAAAATATATATATATATATATATATATATATATATATATATATATATATTTGTTGTCTTAAACAAAACAAAATCTATTTTAAGGAAGACTAAAGCAGATTTCAAGAGGATATTTAATATCTAAATGTAGCGTTTTGAAAAAGTTTGAATATGCAGGAAAAAGTTATAAAGCAATGAATATAGTTAAACACATAGTTTAAAACTTTACTTTTTTCTTTCAGATTCAGTATGCACAAGGAACTCTGATTCAACAATGAAGAAGTAATATGTTTTTGTATGATGCATGATTAATGAGCAAGTTCGGTTAAATAAATAAGCATAAAACATTACAGTTATTTAATGAAATAATGATTAAAAAACCACAAAAAATATTGTTTGATTAACTGTATTTTAGTGACACAGATTCTAAAGGAATTAACAATTATAAAGTGCGCTTTGACTTATACAATCAATTGTAGCAGTGACTAATATTGCAATGATACAGGACATTGCATTATACGTAAATCGTTTCTTTTGACAGAAGACCAATATTACTTTTTACATCATGCAGAAGTTATCAACATTTGAGAAGGATATTTTAATTGGTTTATGATAACGTATATTTAAGAGGAATAACATTACAGGTATGCTGGCCAATGTCATTACATTCCGATCATTCTTTGTTTTGGACAACAATGTCTGTTTGGTTTTCTTATTATTTTCTGTGCTTTGTAATTGTACGCAGATTACATCGGTTATAAACAAATAAGTTTAAACTATCAAAATTGTACTGTTGTAACTTTAAAACAGGTTCTTTAAATGTCTTTTTTTTGTCATTTAGCTTTTGCTACTTATTGATTAGAACTAATTTTAAGAACGGTGTTGGCTAACCTTAAGGATACTAAAATGTTTAAGAAGCTAACTAACACCTTTACAGAAGGCCACTTTCAGAAGT
Source organism: Magallana angulata (assembly GCF_025612915.1). Taxonomy (NCBI): domain Eukaryota; kingdom Metazoa; phylum Mollusca; class Bivalvia; order Ostreida; family Ostreidae; genus Magallana; species Magallana angulata. The sequence continues at coordinate 72,436,015 of NC_069112.1, read as the reverse complement.
GTTTTTCTTTTCTAACATCTCTAATGCCCAGCGTGCTTTGTAATTTTACGCAGATTACATCGGTTATAAACAACTATGCTTAAACTATTAAACATTTACTCTTATTACTTTAAAACAGGTAAATGTCTTATTTTTTGTCGATTAGCTATTGTAACGTATTGATTAGAAATGATTTCAAGTACGGTGTCGGCTAACCTTTAGGATATTAAAATGTTTAAGAAGCTTCCGGTCTTAAAAACTGACACCTTTACAGAAGACCATTTTTTCAGAAGTGTTTTCCTCCTTAACATCTCCGATGCCCAGCGTATTTCTCCTTTTAAACAAAAGTTTTCATTATATCGTTTGCACGAACTGACGTCACATCACCAACAGATTTGACAATAAGTGTTAACATACAGTACATTATGACACATAGAAAAACAAAACGCGATTGGATGGAAAATAATGTATGCTAGAAAAGAATTTGATTTTCTTTATATCAAAGATGGTGTTTAAATTAGTTCCGTTTTCCGTTAGCATCAATCGAACTTTACTTAATTAAAGATAATTAGTTTTTTGTATAAACAGATTTTAATCTGAATGAATTATCAAATTTTAATGTTAGAAGTAAAATTAGAATCCAGGTTTTGAGAAAAGAAGTTTTTGAAATGCAATTAAAGCTCGAGTTCTTTATTTGTTTACAAATAATGTACATAAATTACAAAATCCTTAACAATACAACTTTGGCAGACAGGTGTTCATAATTGAATAATTCAATCAGCAATAAAAACCAATATTAGACTGTAAGTGATATCAATACAAAGCATATGTAAACTATAACAGGTCTCGAGCTTTGTTTACTAAACAAAGAATTTTAACCCCTGTAACTCATTGCAGCGAAAGATTCCTAACATTAATTATAATTATTGAAGACATTTAGAATGAAAAGAAAAATTGAGCTCAAATCTTTATAAGTCTCCGTATACTGCTATTGCCATTTGCCGACAGGCGATAGACAAATATCTAATGCTTCATATTTGTGAAACAATTGTTTTGTTTTTACACGTGTTTTTACAAGCGCGCTTAATTTGTAAACATACCGTGGCCTTTTATCAGAGCAATTTTCGTTCAATTCCATTACAAATGGGAAACAAAAACCAACGTTTTAACTCAGTTAATGAATAATAACGGACAGTGTACTGTGAATAATAACGGACAGTGTACTGTGAATAATAACGGACAGTGTACAGTGAATAATAACGGACAGTGTACTGTGAATAATAACGGACAGTGTACTGTGAATAATAACGGACAGTGTACAGTGAATAATAACGGACAGTGTACTGTGAATAAGGCAGGGATGTCAACAAAGACTGGATCTACTTCAAATTAAGCTATGATTTTTAAAGCCAAAACAGTTGTTCAATAAAGAACTATTCCACATTTTTATGCTCTTAAATTTGAATATGTTAATATTTTATTTCATATAAAGCTCTTTTTTAAAGGAGATCAATCTAATAAAGAAATGACCACTGCTATCCATCCATCTTAATCAATACTGCAAAAAAAATGAATCAAGTTTATTCAGATAGTCTGACGTACACAATGTATTTGTTTTGCTTATTTTTGTTTTATGATTTGTAATCTAACACTTCCTTCTTTAATATATTTTTAAACGTTTATTAAAGAAATAATTCTCTTTTTATATCGGAGTATGACATCTACTGTAAATATTCTGAAATTTCCTTTAAATGACATTATTATTATTTGTTGATTAGCAATTGTTATTTATTCATTAAAAATGACATCAAGTAGAGTGTTCGTAAACCTTCTGAATAGCAAAAAATATAACGTGTGCAAACGCAAAGAATATCAAGATACCCCACGACTAAAGGCAGAAATATCGTCATTCTAGAAGATCCTTTCAACAATTTTGATAAGAAAGTACAACAATTCTGATAAGAATATTCACATCTTTCTTTTTTACCAAAGAAAAATTATATTTCCCGTGGGTATTGCCAATGGAAAATCTGATTTGTATTTGGCAATTAATCGTCATATCTCCAAGACGTTTATGAAATAAAAACTTAATTGATATTTTGATGTGTGTTCTAAGATAAAAAATATGAGAATCTTCAAAAAATCTTTTAATGATGTTTTTAGTTCAGCTTCTCATACAAATCGAATGTAAAAAATCCCAACGTTTCCAAAAAGGTTGAGTTTGGTAATTATGTCCCGGGAAAACCAATGTTTGTTTACCATGTCAGATGACGTTCTAGACCAATAAGATGATTAAGTTTTATAGAATATTCATACAAGTTCATTAAGCTCTTAAACGTTTAAGTTTAAGAGTAAAGTTAGGCACTTATATTACTGTAGAAATAAAAAAAAATGTACAAACAATTAAAATGATAAAAATGTACACACAATGAAGACTTTGTATAGAATTCATGTCGGGCAGATTGTGTATCAGAAACGTAAAAGAACAAAAATAGCTTAATAGATACATTTACACAAATTTGTTGTAAATCTGTAAACGCATTAAACATATTATGTTAGTTATTTGTTTTTCTCCGGTCTTCCCGCCTGGTTTATGTGTGCGTCTGTAAACAAAGTGAAATAATTATTACATTTATTCAAATATTCTCTCTCTCTCTCTCTCTCTCTCTCTCTCTCTCTCTCTCTCTCTCTCTCTCTCTCTCTCTCTCTCTCTCTCTCTGTGTCTCTCTCTGTATTTGACTAGATGTTTTGTCTGAGACGTATTTATTTGTTTAATAATTCAAATAAAAGGTACATTATAAGTCTCCTTTACTACTTAAACATTTCGTTTTTCTGTCATAATTTTTCATTGTGACATATGTTTTTAAAGTTCAGTAAATAAAATATCTGGTTGTCTTACTGTAACATTTCTACACGTCTTCAGAGGAAGTTTGAGATTGGATATGGTGAACGAATTCCTATATCGTACTTTAATACGGATAGCTTGGGTTACAGAGCCATAGTTGGTACGTGCATATATGCGACCATGAAAAGGGCCCACAACATCTTGATCATACTGCAAAATAAGAAACAGGACATTCAGATTCTGCCTATGTAATACGATTGATTTATCTATCTTATTTCCATAAGCCATTGACAACTTATAACACATCAACAAATTACATATTTTAATTAAGAATGAACCTATGTATAAATCTGAGTGGCAAATGTTATGCTATAAATTACAAAACTCAAAACTACGCGTTCTATGCAAATAGAAATGTCTTAAATCACAATAGATAACGACAAAATAATATGTAAGGAATGGAATTAATAGTAGCAAATCAATAGAGAGAGAATATGTATGAATAACATGTACAAAATTAAAAAGGTATTATAGTGTATTTCATTTGCATTTTGATGCGGGATACATTGTCCAATACTGTTCCTACAATACACACAACGCTAAAAAGAAAGAGACGGTTACTTTGTTTTATAATATCTTAATGGAAAATTATTCTGAACACTGTTTGAATACTCGTTCTTCTATACTGAAATATTATTGTCCAAAATATTAAAAGTATCTAAATAGCATTCTTATTTTAATGTTACATTTTAAACTGACATTTAACTGATTAAGTGATAAGAAAATGTAATTCTAAAATAATTTAACTAATAAAGTACTGGCTGTTTTAAATTCTACACAGAAATGCATATATACATACATTTTGTATAACAAATAAGCATATCGGCGTTTTACGCCCTCATACACGAAACAAATAAACAAATATAATGTGGAATTTAAAGAAAAACAAAACAAAGAAAAAACAAACAGGGAATCAATACCAATCTCCGACAAACAGAAACAAAAAACAGTGTTTGGGTAAGCTTTAAATCATACCTCAGTCTTTTCCATTTTGTCTGAGAGAAACAATACATTGAAATGTTCAGCTTTAACAATAGATATATGCAAGTAAGCTAGGTCGGATGCCAGCTTTGGCAACGTAATGTAGATATACACCACCCGGAGTCGTCCATTGGAAGGAAGCGTAAGTCCGTCCGCCGAATATATTGCATTGTAGTCAGGACTATTAATTGTACTGTTTGGTGAAATACTTATGGAGGCAGAGGCACTGCAAACAACTTTTATAGAAAACAAATATAGTAAGTAAACTGCAGTAAGTTCAATATACATCGATATATAGTAAACATTTTTCGATTCGATACAATAAACTCAAAACAATTCATATAATTGGTTTCAATATTGTAGCATCTATTATCATAATATAGTGTTTTAACCAACTCAATCAAAGCAAATAAATATATTCTTTATTTAGTTTCCGTACGTTTTTATCCAAGTTTCACAATCAGGCATACTTCACTTTCTAAAGTATTTTTTTTCAATATTCCGATAGTCCTACTTTTGTAAAGATAGGCAAAGTTCACATTTTTCGTTTTCTGACAACCTAATGATGAGTCCCTTCAATTGTTACTAGTATAAACAAAAGACTACCATGAAAGAAGTTTAATTATCGAACCTATTTTAAAAAAAAAGATTGAACTCTAAATTATCTACACATTATACAAAAAAAATAACTATCGATAAACTGAAATACGCTAAGCATATTCATCTTATCTAGGGACCCTGTGTTATCGAACAATCATAATTATGATTTTGAAACATGAATTGTCTAGCCAATATCAATATATAATTATCAGGAAACTGAAGTCTGCTCTTACCAGGTTCACATTCAGTCCCTTGGTAGCCATGTTTGCATTTTTGACAGACCCCAGTATGTGGGTAACACTGTTCACAGTTAGTTGGGCAGGGACGAGTACACCTTGGTCCATCTTCTACAGGGGCAGGACAGCCTGGGAAGAAATACATTAAAACAACATATACTGTATTTTGTTCAATAAATTCTCACTTTTTTCTCGAATGTTTAATCTCACTTACGTTTTAATCAAATTTCCGTTTAGTGATAAATTACAGTTCCTCAAAATTAAATGTTAATTCATCAAAAAACTTTAAAAACGTCTTAAAGTGTTCCTTAAACTATACATAAAGTATTGCTGAAACTACATTCTTCCTATCTGATTCAAGACCCTCGTCATATAAGAAGGATACTTGGGGATATTTATTGGTTTACTTTCCTTTAAAATAGGTCTAGTACAAGTATTTTTATCGGTTGAACAACTTTTAAAAAGCCCGAATTTTATTTGTTGTTTATCACCAAAATCATTACAAACAAATTGCTTGAGAATCAAAGACGGGGCATTCAAACACAATGTAGTCTATTGATTTCCGGAGTTTATCCGATATATTTTTTTTACACATTTTTTGTTTCATCAATGAAGCAAAGGGGCCTATTCATAATTCCACCGCCGGGAACTTATTATTGAACATCAGTTATTTATTCTTAAAGCTAATGTTGACTATATTTCACTTTGTTTCTGGTCAGGCTAATTACGGTAAGCTATGCAAGCACGGTATTTAACATCGGCAAACATCGGCTAACAAAACAATGGAAGAATTAACAAAGAGCAGGGGCTTTATCATGAAGACATCAACAGTCTGTACCCTTAACGATCTCCGATCCTCAGCAATGTTCGATAACTCTAAATTATCCGGATTTCTTGTATCCGTACCATAAATCTTTTATACGAACAATTTTAATTACTACATGTAGTAGTATTCTAGTGTTTGTATTACCATCAGGTACACAACTACGTGCTAGGCGTAGTGGATTCACGGAGAACTACTTATCAATGACATGATGATAAAGAATTCGAGCAACAGGTGCACCGGCGCTTTTTTTTTAAAGACGTTAATATTATATCCATGCAATAACTTTGTGAAATGCATTGATACAATCTAAAACTTTTATTTTATTTCATCTCTTGTAAAACGTTTAAAAGAAACATGAGACTTTAATCATGAAAAAAAACCCAATATATATACCCCCCCCCCCCGAAAAAAAACAACAAACTTTGAGGCTGAGAATCGGATCGGAGAACCTAAATAAAACCTTGAATCGTACTATGATCAAATTCTCTTCCTAAATCCAGATGCAACAAAAACATACCATAGACTTCCACTTCACACAAATTAGCAAATGCATACTGGGAATAGTTTGCAGGATAGACATATCCTTCTTTCCGTTCGTTGTAGTATATGATGTAACGTCCGGACAATGCGCAGAGAATGTGCATAACATCCGGAAGATCGTAGATTGTGTAATAATTAGCGTGATAACATCGGACAGCGGTCGTTATATCGGTTGTGTTAGAGATGTAGAGGTAGAACCCAAGGGGCACAGCTCTATGAGGGTTGTGTTCATCTGCACAACGTTATTCAAAGTTGTCATAAAAGATGTGCATAGAAATATTAGTACATTTATTATTACAGTGTTTACCGGTGACATGTAATGTATTTTTTTTTTTTTCTACAGTACCTATTCTTATTATCATAGATTTGAGTTGTGCATCTACTATGCCGAATTATTATGCCTCTTGTCAGTTTGTCTCTATCTATTTAATACTCATCTATTTTCGCATAGTATACAATGGGTTTATATAGCGTAAGCATACTATGCCGAAATAGAGCACGGCAAATGTTTACAACGAAACTATTGCAAGCGCCGACAGCGGGTTTCGGACTCGTGCTACTAAAAGCATTACGTCTTGAAGCCCAACGCGTTATCGTTACACTACAGCAGCCGATGATATGTCTGACGGTATTTAAATATACAAGAGGCCAAATGGCCTAAACGGTCACCTGAGTAGCATATAACCCATACACAAACTTGTCGAGGAGTCTCATATATGCATTTAATTAGTTTTCATTCTGCAGTAGAACAATTATAAATCTGTAATAACGACCTCCTCCCTGCCTGAAATCTTTCAAAAAGAACTATGAAACCTATAATTTTGGTGAAAAACTTCTGGTCTACAGAATCATGAATTCAGTTTTCCTTTTAGGTGTGTGGGAGTAAAGAAGATAATGTTTAAACATTATATGCATTAAGACCTATACATCCAGTTTGGCCCTGCCCTAGAGTCAAAACCCATACTCCAGGGGACATGAAAATTAAAATTTCATTAGAGGACTTCCTGGTAAACATAATTATGAAGTCAGTTTTTCATACAGATGTGTGAGAATAGAGAAGAGGATTTTTAAACATTATATGCATTAACACTATATTGCCCCCCCCCCCCCCCCCCCAAGTCCTGAACCCCTGACCAAGGGGCCATGAATTTCACAATTTAGGCCTTCATGGACATCATAACCATCTATTCAGTTTTTTTCCCATATGTGTTGGAGTAAAGAAAAAACAAATTAAGATTTAATACATTTTTACTATATGGCCATATTGGCCCCACCCTAGAGCCTGAACACAGGGGTCATGAATTTAACAGTTTTGGTGGAGGGCTTCATGGACATCATAATCATGCATTTAGTTTTTAATAAATATTCATGGGAGTAGAGAAGAAGATTTTCTAAGATTTTATGCATTTTTACTATATTGTCATATTGGTCCCACCCTAGAGCCTGAACCCCTGATACAGGAGTCATGAATTTCACTATTCTGGCAGAGGGCCTCGTGGACATTATAATCATGCATTTAGTTCTTAAAAAATATATATGGGAGTAGAGAAGAAGATTTTCTAAGATTTAATACATTTTAACTATATATTGCCATATTTGGCGCCACCCTAAAGCCTGAACCCCTGACCCAGGGGTCATGAATTTCACACTTTTGGTAGAGGGCTTCATGGACATTATAATCATGCATTTACTTTTTAACAAATATATATGGGAGTAGAGAAGATTTTCTAAGATTTAATACATTTTTACTATATGGCCATATTGGCCCCACCCTAGAGCCAGAACCCCTGAACCAGGGGCCATGAATTTCCCAATTTTGGTAGAGGGCTTCATGGACATCATAAATATGCAACCTGTTTTTTCCTTGCATGTGTGGGAGTAGAGAAGAAGATTTTTGAAAATTTGGCTTTTTTTTTTTTGCTTATTTGGCCCCGCCCACGGCACCCCATCGGTGGTAGAACCATGAATTTCACAATATAGATTTTTCTTACCATAGAGATGCTTCACACTTAAAGTAGTATCGATTGGCCTGGTAGTTTTCAAGAAGAAGTTAAAAATGCAAAATTGTTAACTCACGACGCACGGCGCACGACGCACGACAACGGACGAAGACCAATTGCAATAGGTCACCTGGGTGACTCAGGTGACCTAATAAAACGTAGAAACATACGATTGACATCAAGCAATTAAATTTATAAATCTTTCCAAAAACACCTCATTATTGACGATAATTTTATTAGTTAAAGTTTTGATAAACTTTTGAACAAATGGATTAAACAATTTTGAAAGAAATTCTACATGAGAATCACAAAAACACTTTTTTTTAAATGATGCTTGATAAAGAATGTACAAGAACAAAATTCAATCGTCTGCTAAACATTTCTAGTCTTATCGGTAAAGTGAACGTCCCTTGTTTTTTGAAAAGAACATGAACTTTTGTTGATTTTTTATTGTACAACAAATTGTTGATTAAATTATCAATCAATTTGAATTCAATTGATTACTTTGAAAGAACAAACGCTAGCTTTTCCGGTGGTTATTTTATGGGACAAGACAACGCTCAAACGTCACAGCTACTTAAAACAAAGCACGTCAGTATATACAAAACTCGGCATAATAATTACAATAGTGTTGTGTTGTGCATGTACTATGCCTAAATAGTAGTCAGGGTTTGATAGTGTACTCGCCTCTGGCTCATGCACCATGAATCAAACCCTGACTATTATTTAGGCATAGTACATGCACAACTCAACACTATTATATAAATACTAGTCATGGCTTGAAACATAGTAAACAAGCTGGAAGCGAGTGCATAATTAATGTATTAAACCCTGCCTATTAATTTAGCATAGTACAAACACAACACATCTCTATTGTTATGCTGACTATTGTATATTGATGTTCGGTGCTTTACGCTATTTATGACGTTTGAACGTTGTCCATTCATTAAAATAATTATCGTAAAAGCAAGTATTTGCTTTTTCAAATAAATGTATTGATTTAGTTGATTATTTAATCGAGAAACTGCATTACAATAAAAAAAAAAAACAAGCACACGTTTAGATTCTTTCCAAAAACGAAAAAGAGACTCGATTCTCCTTACCGATAACACTTGTTTAGCAGACGAAATCCTATTATGTGTTTTCCTTGTGCATTCCCAAACAATCGTCATTCAAGTAGTTGTTTACCGTGATTCTCATTTACATTTTTGTGAAAAATGATTCATCAATAGCTTGAAATCGTCATTCAAGAAGTTGTTTACCATGATTCTCATTTACATTTTTGTAAAAATGATTTATCAATAGTTTGAAAGTTACCTAGAATTTTTAAACCTTAAAGTTTTCCTTAATGATGTGGTGTAGAAATTACTCATTTTAATTGCTCGATGTAACTTGTATGTATCTACGTTTTGGTTTTTTTAATATATAGAAAAAACGCCCGTTACATCAACGGCTGCAGTTGCGTACATGTAACACGATGTGATATAAACCGTAGCATCTAATGGTCGATTGCTCAGAAGCCGCTGTCGGAGATATTACGATATTCGTTGACAACATTTGAGGTGCTAATTTTCGGTATAGAATGATTACGCTGCATACAACCTTTGAATTTACTTTCAAAAAGTAGATTAATTTTAAATGGAAAAAAGACAAACTCACATACGGTAATACAGTTTGAAATATAATGACCAGATATTGCAGATTTAAGAAAAAACAAATCATTATGAAGAAAAAAAAAACACACAAAGAAAATACTCTGTGTCGTTTCTATACAACAACCATTTGCGAGTAAGAAGACGTGCCAAACTCATTATTAAATTCACTTTAGATGTCCCGATGATCAACATAAACAGAACTAGATGCTGTCATTAGACAGTAATACCCGCACCATGTGTTTGCCCCTAAATAACACTGTTTTGTACCAGTTTAATTAAAAATGAAGGCTATATGCAAGCTCCGGTAATACAATTAAAATTTATAATTTTCATGTGATAATACACATCGTGACATGAGCAGCACTTTATGTGCAATATGGGGTAGAACTGTTTGCATTAAATTTTCGGTTAATCAATAATCTTAACATTTTATGTCATAGAAAGTATAATGGTCTATATAATTATTACAAACAAAATTGAAAATTAAATTATGCCCCCTCCCCGTGGCGGTTGCCGGTTTTAGATTTGCTTCTGTGTGCCTACATGAACATCATCGTGCATGTGCACAGATTTAGAGAAGGGGTGGGAGTGAGGGGTCAAGACCCCCCCCCCTCCCCATGAAAATTCATTTATATCAATTGTAAAAGTACCAAAAATACACCTTGGACCCCAATGCTCTTACAGACATGTAAACGCTTAAACCCATTGCGCTTAAATGTTAGGTAACATTATTTGGGGGGTAAATATTTAATCAATGATATATATATTTTTTTGTTTATCTCAATAGAAAGTATACATGTACATCACAATATGCAGGTGTCCTGCACCACCTTAAAGCTGTTATTTACCTAATAAAATAGTGCAAGTGGATTTGAAGAATAGGTCATAAAAATACATGCATGTTACAAATGAATGATCTTTGTCTGAAGTTGCGTACACAACACAGGTCTGCATGTCTCATAAGCGGGTACTAGTTTTACCCAGCTCTTCGATTAGATGGGTTCACGTGTATACATACATGGGTGTTGCTAAAACGCGGAACGGAAAACGGAACGGAAAGCGGAACGGAAGGGAAAACGGAAAATCTTATCTAATGTTATTTACCTCATAGATTTGTTAATCATGCTAAAACGATATACTTTATGTACCTTTTTATATTTTTTTTGAAAGATTAGCAATATTAGATTATTTATTCAAGAATATTTATTACCTCAAAATTAACAGTACATGCATTGACCACTATATTCTGTCCCAAAATATCCTCGATTCACTTTTTGCTGTATATTTATATATACCTCAGGGTTTAAGCGATTCTCTTTTAGAAGCATTACACATTCTCATTATTCTTTCTTTAAAACGTCCTCTCTAGCTTATCAGCTGGTATAAATACACGGCTAAAAACAAAGAAGTCTACGGGGTTTTGCATTTCAACAGACCCGGATTATAGTGTTGAAAAATTGTGCAAGGTCTTCTGAGTGACTTCCAAATGGAGAAAAGATGTCAACATTTTCCATTATAAATCGTCCAAATGTGCTGCATGAATGTTTTGGGATCGACATACAATCGTCCCAATATATAATCTTAAAATCAAATCAGGCAACGTCTAGAGCTCTCTATTCGGATCATATGTTTATAGCTGCTGGAATAAACAACTGCTTAGTAATGCAAACGTAAACAAAATTGCATTGCTAAAAATACTAGTTTCACAAATTACTAGTTTCACAAATTACCGGGTATATTTTTATGTTTTCTGTATTTTAATTTTTAATGTCGTCAGTCCTACGGTTTTTTTTTTCTTCCATCTCAATGATACTGTATCGTCTGTATGATAAAAGATCGTCTAGAACACCGACAATTCAATTTTGATGTAAGTATATACATGTACATCATCATATTTGAAATATTAAAATGTATACATTTGATTTTTTCCGTTTCGTACTCAACTAAAGCCGAATGAATACAATGCTATAATTGATAGACATTCATATGAATATTAATAAGATAACAACATGTTGATAATCATTCATTAGATATAAATAAAAGATACAAAGTAAATCGTTTCTGGCCAGTCTATACCCTTTTTAAGGTCAGACGACACGTTCCTCGAGAATCTTTTTTGTATCTCCTCGTAATAAAGAGTTCCAATAAAAATATTAATTTTATAATTATTTTAAAAATGATTAAAATTTGATTGAAAGTGGTTATGTGTCTATATGGCCGAGTGGTTAGAACCGTGGCCGCTCACTGCCAGAAGCATATATAGATTCTAGAGGTCGTGAGTTCAAAGCCCCGACCCGGCCGAGATAGAGTTCCATTATAGTGAATTTTACTGTGCTGTATATGAATTTATCTTTATATCAGCAATTCAAGTGTATTTTCAAGAAGGTTATATAGGAAATTGCATACTCTAGTATTTTGCAGAAATGCCTGGTAAGGTACCCTAATTTTTTGCAAGAAAGCTTGTCAAAGTAGTAGTAAACCATTAACAAATTCCTGGAAAAAGTTATCTAAAATTGAGGGACGTGTCGTCTGACCTTAAGCGATAAACGTGATGCTATTTTCCATTCCGTTCCGCTTTCCGTTCCGCTTTTCGTTCCGCGTTTTAGCAACACCCACACATACATGCCTGTGTTTTCCGTATGCAGAAAAGGATTAGGCCCCTAGTTAAGATCAGCTAAAGGAATTCATTATTGTGTTTTAATTGGATTATCATTATGATGTTGACCAATTTAGGTAAGCATAATACATGTAGTAGCAGTAGCGCAATATAAGGAGATGCCAGCATGCATATATAAGTTCTACTTTCACTTACTAAATGTGATCTCCCTTTGACAGCATACTGTATCATCATCTTTTAATATTTAAATAAGCTTATCATCGTTACCTATCCTATCGCATTTGTAAAGTTTCTGTCATTTTAGTTGCAAAAGTTATTTTTTTCATTTGTCAGACTGCATGATCATGCACTATTGAGTTGACCCCATATTGACCCTGTATAAACAATTTCTTATTAAATTTGTGTATTACATGTAAGTAGGTGTAGACACTTATCATTTTTATATGAGTTATAATAGGAAGGAAGGAGTATTTCTTTCCTAATGTATTATAATGCATCAAATACAATGTAGGTCATGACCTTATGGGACTGTTCTGACCCCACGAAACAGGAAAATACAAAATATCTTCTAATGTCATTATGCATGCATGATGCATCAAATGGTGTAAAGTACATTAATGACCCCCAGGTGTTGTCTTTAACCCCCCAACCCCCATAATAATGTATTTTATCTTATTCATATGTTATACAGTAGTGTTTGATCCATGCACAGGGCGAAAAACCATCTTTAAGCAAGTCCTTAAAGGTGGCTTAAAGGTGACTTAAATGAGCTTAAAGGCTATACAACCTTTAAGCCGCCTTTAAGTCACCTTTAAGCAAGTGCTTATAGGTCCTTAATGTCCAAACTTCTTTAAGCTACCTTTAAGCCACCTTTAAGCCACCTTTAAGCATCTTTAAGTGGCATTTACGCTCTCTTTACACTGCCTTTACACTGTCTTTAAGTGGCCTTTAAGTCAATATTGATCAAGCTGAACAATAAAAACATATATTAAATGCAAAAGCTCTTTTATAGAGATGGGAGGGGGTCATCCGAGTGATAATATAATTTCCAAGGAGGGGGGGGGGGGGCGGGTGTTCCAGGCGGTTTTAATCGTCGCTCCATTAAACACAGATCGCTATCATCAGCACCGCTCTGATGGACACAGATTGCCGTTATAAAATTCTTTATAATTTTTGGGGGGTTTCAAAATTATTGTAGGTATGAGCGCAGTCTCTGTATCTTAATATGTGCATAAAACTAAATAAAGTATGTTTGTTTCCTATTATAAATTAATCGGTGAAAAAAATCTCTCTCTCTCTCTCTCTCTCTCTCTCTCTCTCTCTCTCTCTCAGTTCATCCGGTTATTAAACAAAATAAAGATAATGAACCAAAAATGCATGATTTAATTTGTTAATCGGTTGAAGGTTTGTATTTTTTTTTCAATTTTCATTATTTCTAACTCTAGATCTGCTAGATACATGTTAAAGATGAAAAGACTCTCAACTGCCTTTGTTATATCGGGCAGGATATTACTGCTTTGTTTGTCTAGACATAGTATTGTTCGTTTGTGTATATCTAATTAGAGTCTATTGTTTGTCCAACTTAAGAAAACCCCTGGAACTAACACAGAATATACAAGATATACACAGCAGTTGTGTCGTGTGCCCAGGTGCATGTTTGTGTATATCTAATTAAAGTCTATTGTTTGTCCAACTTAAGAAAACCCCTGGAACAAACACAGAATATACAAGATATACACAACAGGTGTGTCGTGTGCCCAGGTGCACGTCAGGGTTTCTAAAGGCGTTGAATCTTAGTATGTACGAGTATACGATAAGTCTAGTGAATAAAATTTAATTTACATTTGTAATTCATTTTCAAAGTATTATTTCCTAGCTCTGGGTTTCAAAGATGTTACGTCTACAAATTAACGATACATGTATGTAAGAGTAAAATCTTGAGGCTAATTAATTAATGTACCGGTGATCATAAATAGGGGTTGATTATTTAAATATATGTATAAGGGTAAATATGTCAAATATACCCGGCCTGGCACATCATACAATTGTATGTACAAGTCATTTGCAATTGCCACATGTGTTTGTTATAGAATTGATAGTTTAAAAATCATGTACATGTACATACAATTACATGTAAATATTTAAACATATTGGAACGGCGCCGCGATCATGAAAACCGGAAAATTGCGGGAAATTGAACAAATACCCTAATAGTATCAATGCATTTAATAAAAGAAATGATTTCATTTTCTTTCTTACATTTTTATAGCTATAAATTAGATGAACGTATATCTACTCGGTTTAAATTTATTAACTAAGAAAGCCTACTATAGTGAACCTAACGGTTTCCATTTAGGTATAATATATTTTTGTTCACTGAAGACCAAGTTCCGTATTTCATTCTAAATACATGCATGCATGTAATTTATAAATTAGATATAATTGATTGTTACAAACTGAATGGTTTATCAAAATCTTTTCAAGTAAACACATTCAATACAGTGATTCAATATCCACTGAAATATAGGATATAAAAACGCCCTTATATATGTAAGTTGCCGTGGCGCAGAGGATGTGTGGTGATGCTAGTAAACTCAGGGTCCCGGGTTCAATTCTCGCCGTGGCCGTTTTTTTTTTTGTGTTTTTTTTCCATTTTTCTTTCTAGAACAAAAACCGTGTTAATACCTTTTCTTTCATAAAGTTAATACATTTTGTTGGAAATTAAGCACAATATTGAATTAAATTTTTTTTAATGGCTTAAAGGTGGCTTAAAGGTAGCTTAAAGGTGGCTTAAAGGTGGCTTAAAGAAGTTTGGACATTAAGGACCTATAAGTTGTCCTTAAAGGTGGCTTAAAGGTGGCTTAAAGATAGTCTTTAAGCTGCCTTTAAGCCATCTTTACGCTTTCTTTAAGCCACCTTTAAGCAATACTTATAGCTTAAAGGTAGCTTAAAGGTGGCTTAAAGATCGTCTTTAAGCTACCTTTAAACACCTTTAAGCTATCTTTAAGGAGGACTTAAAGATGGTCATTCATCATGTGATGTGCCGGGTAATTCCTAGCCTAATGATATGTCACTGCTTTGTTTAGGAAACTTTACAATTGCCCCAAATAGGCAATTAATACACATGGAAGTGATGCATATAACATTTTGTTAATCCAAAATGTTAATCACAAGAGAAAAAGCAATCAAGAAATGATTTAAAATGTGCTTCTGTACACATGTAAGAATGTATTAAGAAGACTGAATCTTTTTAACCAGACTAGATTGGGGGGGGGGGGTGACTGTGGATATAAACATTTATAATTTGAATAATTTATTGTTATTAATTTAAACTTGTCAATGAATACTACTTATTGATCCCAAGGTAGAAATATGACCTCTGATCATATCTCAATAGATCATTTGTCAATTATGCAAAGTGTAATATAATTTTTTTAAGAATAACATTTTTTACCAGTTTATGTAAGTTTTTAGACACCCAAATTATATTTTGATTTTGATAGATCATTCGACAAGGGAGGGGGGGGGGGGGGGAGAACAGTTTATATTTGAGTTTTTTTGGGAGTGGGGGTTCCAAGTCATATATTTGACAATTTTTTTAATGTAATTTAAAATAAGACTAAGCCATACTACAGTCATGAACATGAATAGTATAGAACAAAACAAAAACTAATACATGTACATGTATATATACATAGGAAGTATTACAAAACAGATGATTGATCTATATCTGTGTTCTTAAATTGATTGATCATATATCATGTACATATTATATTATTGTTTCTTTTTTCAAGGCATTTAAGATGGTATGTAGGTCATGATCCCAAATGCTCTTCCTGAAATTATTAAATATCATAAAAACCATCCCCACCTTAATCCAAAGATATTATTCCTTGTTAGGTCATGCAGGCGCATCAGATCATTATGGCATGTAAGTCATGACCCTAAGGGGTCATCCTGACCCCCTTAGAATCAGAAATTGTCAATTATCTTTAAATTATTGATGTTTGATGATCCTATCTCTATTTAATCTTTATTATTAAGTCTCCCGAATGAAATTTGAAGTTTTATTGTTTTTGTACGGTTCTTAATACATGTATTATTATTATTCATCTTTTTTTTCTTCTTTCTTGCTCTGAACTTGTTTCTTAGAGATGGCTGAACAGAATTGTACAAAACTCTAGGATATGATAGGCCTGCATATCTAGTTGTGCACCCTGGTTTGATTTTTCTCATTTTGGGTTAGACAACCACTTTTCGGGGGAGGGGGGTGTCAAAAGGGTGTGGGGTCTAACATGGAACCTTGTAGGAAGAATCGTAGACTCTATTGTAAATGGTAACTTGAAAACGGACAAAGATGATAATATAGGGTTTTCATAATCACATATTGGCTGTTACTGGCAATATATAGGGTTTATTAGATCTGACCCCTGGGGTCATCCCCACCCCCCAGGAATTTGAAATTACTATATATCTCAGAAACTGTTATAATCATGACCCCTAAACCATATATATTCATGTTTCTGATGTCAAGGGGCATCAAATGTCATGTAGGTCATGGGCCCTGTGGGTGGTCCTGACCCCCTCAAACAGCAAGTCCCTTAATATCTTCAAAACAGTTGAGATCCCCACCCTTAAACCATATATATTCTTGTTCCTTGTGTCAAGGGGCATGAAACGGTATGTAGGTCTTGGGCCCTGGGGGTGGTCATGACCCCCCTTGAACAGGAAGTGCACGAATATCTCGAAAACGGTTGAGATCCCCACCCCTAAACCATATATATTCTTGATCCATAAAGGGCATCAAAAGGTATGTACCGGTAGGTAATGGGCCTCAGGGTTAAATTTAATTTTTCAAAACCGTAATGCAAATCTATGGAACAGTTCCTTTCATATCCCAAGATATGATGTGTCTATCCATTAAATCATAAAAGGATTTCTAGGATCTATGTTTTTTTAAGTGATAAACGTCAATTTTCTGCTACTTTTTGACTCCCTGGATGAAATTTAAATTTTTAAAACCTTACTGCACATCTATATAACAGTCCCTATCATATCCCAAGATATGATTGTCTATCCATTAAATCATAAGAGGAGCTCTTGGATCAATGTTTTGTTTTTTAGTAATAAACGTCAATTTTCTGCTACTATTTGACTCCCTGGATGAAATTTAAATTTTTAAAACCTTATTGCACATCTATAGGACAGCCCCAATTATATCCCAAGAGATGACGTAGCTACTCCAAAAGTTGTAAGAGGAGTTCTGGGAACCATATTTTTTTGGCCAAAAAACGTCATTTTTTGTTGCCCACTGATCCCCTTAATAAAAAAAAAAATTCTGGAACCTGATCACGCCTCAATATGACACCCCCAATCATATTCTAGAAGATCATTTGGCTACTCCAAAAAAAAGTGACGTTTTTGAAACCAGTTTTTTTTGTAAAAAAAACGTCATTTTTCAGCCATTAAATGACCCCCAGGAAAAAATTGAAAATTTCGAAACCTAATTGCGCATCTATAGGATACCCTAAAACATATTCCAAAAGATGATTTGTCTACTGTTGAAAATGTAGGAGGAGTTCGAGGAAGAAGGTTTTTAGTGAAAAAACGTCATTGTTTACCAATTATTTGACCCCCAGGACTAACAGAGAATTTTTGAAACCTTTTTACAAAACAACATGATACCCCAAATCAAACTCCAAGAGTTCAGTTTGCTGGTTTATAAGATGTAAGAGCAGTTTGAGGAAGTAAAACGTGACAGACGGACGGACGGACAGACGGACGGACGGACGGACGGAACAGGGTAACAACAATATACCCGAACTTTCTTTAGAAAGTGCGGGTATAATAAGACAATTTAATAGATAAAACATCGCTAACACATCTTACCCCATGTCTTGTTCTCTGTCCTAAAATATATCACAATGCGATCTAACCGATATATATCTTTCAGATCAACTCGCCAAATTGCTTTAGTATCCGGTAAAGTTGCTGAACATTGACCACCGCGAAACGTCCGATCAGATTTCCGGTTATCAACTGCCTTCTCTGAACCGGAAGCGCCAGATCGCGTGGAAGACTGATATGTTGGTTTCCAGAGAGCTAGATTTTCTAGATCTAACGATAAAAACAAAGATGCATTATTTTATGAACTAGAGTCTCGTGGGAATCGAAGAGCATCCGTTCAATATACAAAACTCATTACTTTTAAGAAAAGCATAATAATTTGCCAACAAAAACATGACAATTACTGCAAAAAAAACGACTGTATAGGATTATTAATCACATATCATGTTTCATATAATTTACATGCATCTAGGATATCAGTTATTGACCCCAATTTTGTTTACAAATCGTTCAATTCACTTTAACGTTTAAAGTAGAAAAAATATAGTACAATATTGCATGATTTAGTACAGAAAATAGCTGCATGTCTTTTACTTGGGACACGTTTATAAACTGTTTGAAATAAATTGACCAATCCTTAAAGATCTTACGATTTTTGCAGCTAGAGAAGCAAGGGACAGCACAATGCGGACCGTCAAATCCAGGAATTGGACAACCTGGATACAAAGAAAGGCAAAGTATTGCTAGTTTTGGATTTATAAACACACATTTGTGCGACAAGGCTATAAATTTTGTGAATAATGCTACAACAAACAAAAATCCAAACAATAACTACCATACACTTCGACTTCACACAGAGCTGACTGGGCGTATTGACTGTAACCAGCTGGGTAGCTAATGTCCGGGAGTCTTTCATTGTAATACGAGACATATTGACCAATCACAGGGCAGCTTATTTCGAATGAGGGAAGTATAGTTGACCTTGTATGGTTTGTGTCTTTGTAGCAGATGACGCCGTCGTTTTGATTGGTGGAGTTAGAAACTGCTAATGTAAAGCCCAGCAGAAGTCCTGTATAATTATTTTTCTCATCTAAAATAAAAAAAAAACCACGTGTCATTCTTACATGTTATTATCACTGTTCTTTACGTTGTCAAGATACATTGTTATACTTTCATGTTAAATACTGAAATCTGATTGGTTTAGACGCAGTTCATAATTTTTTATATTACCGTCAGCGTTAGCAACTCACTTAGCAACGGGTAACATTAAAAATTGTTACATGCGCGAAAATCACGCGAAAAGAAGACATTCAGTATAACAAAATTAGTAGTGCCTGTTTGGGAGGATAACAGTTGAAATTGACACCCCTCGAAAACCATTGTCAACCTCCGCTTCGCGTCAGTTGACAATGGTTTTCTCGGGGTGTCATTTTCAACTGCTACCCTCCCAAACAGGCACTATTTATATATGGTTACAATCCAATATTACAGAAAAAGGTGGATTTTTTTTTAAACAATTACTAGCTAATTTATGAAAAATAAAGGCATGCTATGTAAGTTCAGCTGGAAGCAATAGAAATTAACAAATCAGCCATTTGAAAATTGAGTGATCACTAGAACATGACTGAATGCCTGAAATCTACGATTCAATAACACAATGAAGATATTTGGTCAGTGGAAGTATAGAAATTTATTCCGACTTATAAAATGTTTGCCAAATTCTCATTCATACTTTGATATTATATAAACATTGGCAAACATCGTTCAAATCTCTTTTTTTATTTAAAGCTAATTGATTGTTATTAATGACGCTATGTTAATTCGAGTGAACCTGCAGTAAAAACTTAACATAAGATGTGAAAAAGAAACATTTAGATTCAGTTTAGGAGTTGCAAAAATTGAATTGTATTTATCGTACATTTTGCGTTAGTTAAATGTAAGCAATTTTCAAATTTATATTTTTAAGTTACATCTTATATACGACAAAACATGCAATAAACTAATCAGAACGTATGCATTAAAAAAAGAAGGCGTATATATTAAATCTAAATGATGACTATTTGTATATAATTCATTATAAAGTCACAATTTAAAAAATAAACGTTTAAAATACCTATCGTATTGTTGCGTGGGGGAATCATATGGTACAGATGTGAATTTGTTTAGCTAACCAAAAACGCGTTAAAATCATAACAATGATACCCATATACATGTAGTAAAAATCATGGTACACAAAAATCACTAACCCCATTTGGAAACAGAAGTCAAAGCTTGTAAGGTAAGCCTTTCAATTTTACGCCTTTGCAGGAGGTCAACTCTCCAGAGAGCGTAGTTTTGATGCTCAGAGGTCACAGCGCAATGACCCGAATACAAACTCAGGTCATTCTTTTGACCATCAACAGCAGCCTTACTTCCGGTAGTACTAAAAAATGTGGAGGACTGGAATGTCGGTTTATGTAGGGCTAGATTTCCTAGAAAACAATTGTGTAAAGTTATATTAAAATAGCTGTGGATATATAAGTGTAAAAAGTGAAATGTACACTTTCTATCAATTGTCTTTTTTCTCTAAGTATCAACGTTAATAATGAAAAAAAAAATAAAACTTAAAGGATGTGAGAAATAATCATTTTGAAGAAAAAAAAGCTCATTTGATCATGAAAAGTAAAGAATATTACCCCGATCGTAGAATTTGCACTGTTCACCATAGTATCCTGGGTTGCAGGCTCCAATACATTCCCCAGTTTTGGGGTTACAGTATTGACAATTATTTGGACAAGGTTCGTCACAATACGGTCCTTTGAAGCCAAGTTCGGGGCAGCCTTTTTAGGCAAGAATACAAACAAGATTACATATATACTAAATAATTGCATAAAGGAATATCAGGTTTAGATTTTGAGATTTTATTAAATACTAAAAAAAAGTATAAGCATCATTCTCCAACTTCGTAAAATGTGTAACAAATATTGCACGCAATTTAAAGACAAAAATGTTTCACATACAAAACTGTAACATAATTATTTTTGAAAATGTTGCATGAGATAATAGAGAAAGTTATCCTGTAATGAAACTAAACTAGACTATTCTCTATGTATATCAACTAACCAAACACTTCGACTTCACACAGTTCAATGTATGCTTCCTTTGAATAAGTGAGCTTCTGGGTCAGGTTTCCCTCTCTCGTGTTGTAATACATCACGTACCGGCCCACAACTTGACAAGCGATGTTCATGACGCTTTGTATGGAGCTGGCATCATTTTTGGTATCGTGAAAACAGAGGAACCCATCATCTTTGTTTGTTGTATTGGATACGTAAACAGAAAAACCAAGGAATCTGCTCGCATACTTGCTGGATTCTAGATCAATCAATTATAAAAATTCTTAACATATTTGCACAAACTTGTGTTTAAGGTAATGACCCATACCTTATTAATAAAATCAAATACATTATTTATTAAAATTTTATCCATTTGGCTGGTCCATCGGTTTTTAAAGCTAGGGCCGTAATTAAAAATATAACCGATTGTGGAAAATAGTGGTGTGTTTTTTCATACATTAAGAATATTAGCCTAAGCCTGAAATTTGACTTTCAGAAAATCGGTTTTGACTGATATCTTATGTAAAATGAACAAATGAATTTTACGAAACAATTTATCTTATACCAAACTTGCCTATTTATTAAAAAAACCCAGATAACATTGCTTACAAATGAAATGATATGATGCAAACGTTCAAAGAGAGTTTTATCTATTGCAATTTTATATGCGTACAGATTTCTCTGAAATGTTGACAGTGCTTGTTTACTACTAAAGGCCCTTAATCAACTGTAAATAAAATTACCCAAATATATCCTCGTCTTGATCACAGAGTACAGTGTAATTTTGGTCAAAATCATTAACATAAATTTTTTGGAAAAGATTTCCTAAGAATAATACTGTGCAAAAGGTTGTTATTTCATCACCTTTAAAAAGGTTAAGCTTATTGTAAACATAATTTGAACAAATCTTTGATTTATTTTTATTATTTTAATTGCAACAGAAGTTTTCTTTGGATATCGGTACATCTTTTTAGAAATTACCGCTACTTAGAAAACGCTGTTTACCCGATATGCTTTCTAGACAAAATCTCTATTCAACATGTTTCCTGGTTTTAAGGATTGTTCTTTTCATAAGCTATAATTCAAATTCTAAAACACACTTCTTGGAAAGGGGGTTATACTTATTCTCGTTGCTTAACAAATAGAACAGATATGATATTCTTGTAATTAAGGGTATAGAATGAAGATAAAATTGTTTAAGAATAAGGTCAATTTTTTTCCCTCTTTTTGTGTATTTATCTTCCTTATGCACTGGAATCGATCATGGTCAGGATTTATTTTGATGATTTTGAACTTTCAAGAAAAAAGTTTAAAGATTCAAATCAACCTTACAAAATAATGATATTTATACAGAAAAAGGTAAATGGTCTATATTTTAAAAACGAATACCCAATCGTGTCATGTTTGTATTGCGCTGATCAATAACAATTGATTGCAGTTGTCAAAATTGTTAAAAGAATTGCTTTAAATCAATTTCAATGTTAGCCTGGTTAAACTAAACCTTTGTATCGTTAGGTCTTCATTAGATTCCCCACGGACAAGACGATATGCCGCCTGAATTACGTCAAACGATTTTTTGTGATTTATTGATAATTACCTTCATTTGAATGCATACGCAATTTTATGTATCTCTTTGATCACCGTACGGGTAAACAATGTTATTAATATCTATATATGATAGGGTACCTTTAAGAGATTCTTTTTAGAACAAATATTTTTCGACACATTTAATACATAGAGTAATGCTGACCATTCATAACCACTTAATTTACCACAATTACTACTACTACTACTACTACTACTACTACTACTACTACTACTACTACCACTACTACTACCACTACTACTACTACTACTACTACTACTACTACTACCACTACTACTACCACTACTACTACTACTACTACTACTACATGTACTACCACTACTACTACTTCTAGTACTACTACTTTTCCTACTACTACTACTACTACTACTACTACTACTACTACTACTACTACTACTACTACTACATGTACTACCACTACTACTACTTTTCCTACCACTACTACTACTACTACTACTACTACTACTACTTCTACTACTACTACTACTACTACTATTACTACTACTACTACTACTTCTACTACTACTACTACTACTACTACTACTACTACTACTACTACTACTACTACTACATGTACTACCACTACTACTACTTTTCCTACCACTACTACTACTACTACTACTACTACTTCTACTACTACCACTACTACTACTTCTACTACTACTACTACTACTACTACTACTACTTCTACTACTACTACTACTACTACTACTACTACTACTACCACTACTACTACTACTACTACTACTACTACTACTACTACTACTACTACTACTACTACCACTACTACTACTTCTACTACTACTACTACTACTACTACTACTACTACTACTACTACTTCTACTACTACTACTACTTCTACTACTACTACTACTACAAATACTACTACTACTACTACTACTACCACTACTACTACTACTACTACTACCACTACTACTACTACTACTACTACTACTACAACTACTACTACTACTACTACTACTACTAGCATTGGACAACGTGTAAACAAAACGTAAGTATACCCTCTTATCGTCTGCTTTTTCATTTAAAAAAACAAAAATGGACGACAAAGCAATTACGGGTAAACGCCGATCTCAGAATTGGCAAGATGACGAGGAAGTGATGTTAATTGAGGAAGTTAAAACAAGATCGGGGGCCTTGTTCGGCTTGTTGAAAGGGAGCGGGGCCAAAGGAAAGCTAAAAGTAACGCGAGAAAGGGAATGGCAACTGATTGCCGATAAATTGAATTCGTTAGTATGAAATTTTGCCAGAAAACTATACTCGTTTGTATAAAATTTAGAATATATAGTTGACAAATTCGTAAAGGTTTAACAGTTTAAGAACATCGTCGAAGTGATTCTTCTTTGCCCGTATCCACACAATTAACTGAATAAATTTATACAAGAAACGTTTTACGATATAAACACTGAGGTGCTTAAAAGAAAGACAAACTAATGAGAAAAAAGGATAGATGCATTGGTTATCAGAAGAAAAAAAACCACCGCAACTGACTGATCTATTTTTATCTCTGCTTTTTGGAAACTAATAAAGGGGTGGATCATGTATTTCTTGAATATTGTAGACTATACGACACCAAAAGGAGGACCTGGGAGGAGGTTAAGAAAAAATATTATAATGTCAAATCAAGAAGTAAGTATGAATTCATTTTAATTTAAAAGAGTAGGATCTGTATGAATATGGATTCATAACAAATAATTAAATGATTATATGAAATATTGCCAAATTTTACTTGATATGATCTAATTTATTGAGAGCATAACTATTTTTTTTCAAACATTTGTTGTCACCAGGAACAGGAAATTCTTAACAACTAAGTGCATCACTTAATAAAACATTTTTTAAATGGTTGATGATTTGAAGAAAAAATAGTTAATATGTTCTAAGTCGACACAAATTTGACACTTCATTTTTCTTTTTCTTTTTGGGGTGGGGTGTATTTTTTTAGCATAAGTTTTAAATGCATATAAATTATATACAAGTATCATGGTCAGAATACAATTTAATTGAAGCTAGACCTTTGTTTATATGTAAGCAGGCATCGACACGATTACTTAAAAAAGTAATTGATTAATAATCGATCACTTCGGGGAATTTTGTGTAATCGATTATTTATGGATTACACTGAGACTCATTTTTGTCCAGTAATCGATTACTTTATAACATGTAATCGATTATTAATAGAATACTTTAGAAAATATTTCATTAAAATGCGCATGGTACCTGTTCTGAACATATCATATAAAAACTCTTCAAGTTAATTTGGTTTTAGAGTTAAAGGGGTATTTTCATTATGAATGATATGAAAATTTGAGACTTCATATTTCAATCTTCATAAAATAACATTTTATAATTTCTACTGCTTATTCAAATGTCAAATTATAAGCAATTATATATATTAATAGAGCTCTGTCATGTAAACAAGTTTTTTTTTCCTGGACGTTAACAAGTTAAGATGAAATCTTGACCTTGCACCTTTAGCCATATTTGGTTGTTATTGGTAATACGAGAATTGAATTTGATTGAAATTTTATAATTTTTAAAAATATCATCAGAAATATGCAAAGAACTTTTAGGCAGCCTTGCTTCATGATTTGAATGAATTGTGTTTGGAGCTTGTAATTGTTTTGATTTTTAAAATAGATCCTTGTTGGGGCTATTTTAATTGTTATGTCATGGTGTGTTATTTTGTGTAAATATGTTTAAGAGTTTACTCATGCCAAATGACAAGTAATTAGCTAGAGTCAGTCTGCTCTGCTAATTATCCCCAATTACCGGTAGTCTATATATAATTGTTCTGAAGCTTTTTGAGTAATTATCATGAGTAATGTACCACACTTTTATTAATTATCTTTTAGAATATAAATACAGTTAGAAATTTATTCAATTCAGTCAGACACTTTCGGCCACTATCTCATGTTGCTTATGTCTTCACACTGACTATCTAGTTGACTGTCCACCAGTCCGTCAGTAGACTAAGCAACATTGAGCTAAATTCAAACCTGACTCATTTGGCTTTTTAAGAAATAATTATTTTTATCCTGTTCTATTTTGACTTTATTTTATTTGATTATTGTTGATATTTTATAAGTTAATTAAAATCACTTGATCAATAAATTGTGAAACCTGCCTTCGAGTTATAGCTCTATGCATATTCGACTTAGAGGTCAATTTAAGCCTATTGACTAGGCTGACCCCCTGTCTCTTGGGTTGGGCCTATACAAGTTAATTCCCCTTATTCTATAGTGCCCTTTCCCCTCGGTGACAGTTATCTAAACGTGATTAGAGGGGTCACACCTCATTAACTGCTTTGTGGATTCTTTACATGACAAGGACAAACACACTTACTGACAATTACACACCCTTTCGGGTTTGTTTCTTTCTCTGGCAAAATAGACACAAAATATAACTCTCTCTCTCTCTCTCTCTCTCTCTCTCTCTCTCTCTCTCTAATAATTGTCAGTAGCTTAGTGGTTTTTCGGAGCCACACTATGTTAAATAATAAAAAAAAAATCTGCAAAGAAGTGTGAAACATGGAGTAAACTTATTATCTGATTATGTACTCAATGACATGTGAACCAATATTTATATTTTATGTGAAAGTGGAAAATCATAAAAATGAATATAAACAATTTTATTCAATGAATTGTATTATAAACAACACTTGATGAGTATTTTTTCATACAATAAGTGCTTCACAATATGTTTATGTAAAGAGTAATCGTAAGAAATCAAAAAAGTTATTATAATTACACTAAACTGTTTAGCTCAGTATTAAAAAATCGATTAAATTACGATTACAAGTAATCGAAAATCTCTTCGATTACAGATTACTGTTGATTACTTAAAAAAGAGTAATCATTACAATCGAATATGATTACTCGATTACCCCATGCATGTATATAAGGCAACATATAAATTACATATTATATATGAAGAGCAAGATGAAGGTCTAAATTTATAATTAACATGCATGGAAAAGATAAATGAGTTAAAAATTGTTTTAAAAGAGGCATTTATGATTGGTATCAGATTGTTGGTTTATACTGATTATAGACAAATTATATTACATTCATATTTTTTAGTAGTTTTTACTTTATACTATATATTGTCATAGGCAAAGAAAAGCTGGATGGAGTTAAACGCCCAAAAAACTGGTGGTGGTCCCCCTCTCCCCCCTCTCACACAAGGAGAGGAGACATTTCTGCGTCTTGCAGATGGAGAGCCACATCTCTCTGGTCTACAGGGGGGTATTGATACAGATGGTGATTTGCAATTTGATTATTTTTTAAATTTTTTTAATTCCTCAAATTAGTTTCTCAGTTTCTCAGACAGTTGACCCTGCAGGTGACCACCTCGAACAAGGTACAATTTAATACCTTTAGTTAACTTTCTCAATTATAAAATTAACATCAAACCATTTAAAGTTTTTTATAAATGGTCAACAATGAGATAGATTTCATTTGAAAAAAAAAAAACTTTTAAAAGATTACACTAGTCTTAGTTTGTATATACATGTGTATCGATTATAGCTGCAGAACTGTAGGCTAGCTCTGAGGAAAATTCGGTTTGATGGTCAGTCAACCCGAATTTTCTGTGGAGCTACAGTTCTGCAGCTAGTTATGTGCTCAATAATGTCAATATTAAGGAAAAAAGGATGTTACAACTTTTTAGCTATTTCATTTTTTAACTCACCTGAGCTTAAAGCTCAAGAGAGCTTTTCTGATAACTGTTTGTCCATCTGTCTGTGTGTCTGTCTGTCTGTTAACTTTTTAAATTTTCAACTTCTTCTCCAGAACCACTGGGCAAATTTTCAAAAAACTTGGCACAAAGCATCATTGGGTGAATGAGATTCAAGTTCGTTAAAATGAAGGGCCAGACCCTCTTTTAAGGGGAGATAATTAAAATTATTAAAAATTTGTTAGTATTTTTCAAAAAAATAAATCTTCTTCTACGAAACCATTTGGCCAAGAAAACTGAAATTTGTATGGAAGCTTTCTCAGGTAGGGTAGATTCAAGTTTGTTCAAATCATGATCTCGGGGGCAGGGTGGGGCCACAATGTGGGTCAAATTATTATGTAACAAACGAGTATGGTATAGATGTACTTCGTTTATTGTTGATATTATTATTATTATGGTGACGCTCCTACAAAACATAATACACATATAAACTTCACAATCATAAAGCATCACAATTGATTCAATTACTATAATGACACATATGTTCAATTACGAAATATTGTTTTTCTAATTATCTTATATTTAATAAATGATGGTCATAAAAAGAAATAACCCTATTACAATATTGAATATGCAATGTTGCAGATTAAAAATATACTCTGACAATATGTAAATGCCATAGTCAATAATTTCTCAAGTACACATGTACCTACCCTAAATAAGGGTGAAAGGAACTGTATTACATGTACTGGTAGATAATATCTGAAACAAACCATTTAGACATGTAACTATGCAAAATATGCATGTCTATAATTGTATAAAAATATATGTAAAATCAATATCACTGTACCCTTTTCAAACATTAGACTGTATTCAAATCATGAGTACAATTCACTGTGAAACCTTTAAACTTTGTAAACTTTCTTGATAATTTCAACATATACTCTCATCTGTGATACAATGATTACTTTGATATAATGACTGATAAAAAACTAACTTAACTTCAATACAATATAGTAGCAGTACAATTATTTTACTTACAAAAGTTTTCTCAACTCACAACTGGCCTCAGCAATGGTCACAAACAAAATGGCTATTGTCCGAAATTTATAATCTCTATGATAATTGAAAATCTAACAAAATCAATTTCTTTATAAAATTGCTTTCAAGAAAAACTATTAATATCCATACACTATATGAAAAGTACCTTACATTATCATTATCAAAATAATACTAATTCACATATGTGTTCAAAATGTTCAAACCATTTTCCTATAGATTAACTAACAATATTATGATGTAATAAAAAAACACATCTTGTTACATAAGCGTCCGTAGCCTACTGGATAAGACAGTGGTCATCACTTCCAGCGGCCAGGGTTCAATCCCCAGTTGAACCTCTATTTTTTTTATTTGAATTTTTAAACTTATATATAAAATATGTATTAAAAAATATATAAGATATACAATTCTTCATCTCACAATTACAAAGGAATATTTAGAGTAAATCTTTTAAAATCCTCTTCTCAGAAACTTGTACTTCTCAAATGGTATGTACATGTAGGTCATTGGCCCCAGGGGAGGTCCTGATCCCCCTCGAACAGGAAGTGCCCAAATATCTTGAAAATGGTCAAGATCCCCACCCCACCATATATATTTTTTTTCCGTGGGTCATGTTTGTTCACCTGATATATAGTAAATGACCCCTGGGGAACATCATGAAATTTCAGAAAAAGAAATAATCAAGTTTTAATTAAGCAATATTTACATTTGCAAATATGTTTCTTAATATGAACCTATAGAATAGCGAAAACGTTCAATTCTGTATGAACTTTTTGTGACGTCACAATGATCATATCACACGCTTATCGCTTATTCAAAATGTTCTTGATGATTTGTTTTTTTTCAAGCGTAAATATAAGTAATAAACAGCAATATTAAAAAGTTCACCAGGATATGAATTTGGTTGGTACGTGATCAAATGTACTGAGAAGCCCTTCGGGCTTCACAGTATTTGATCATGTGACCCGCCAACTTCATATCCCGGTGAACTTTTTAATATTGCTGTTTATTTCATAATTGAATCATTATTTTTTTAAAGATACAGTACTTCTCATGACTGCACCAGTGTGTGCATACAACATGGGTAATGTTTTCTGTAACGTTTGGCCCACGTGGGTCATCCCTACCACCAGTGATGGCCTCATTCGTTTGGGAGACTGTATAATCGCCCTGATTATAATTACATCTTGTTTGTATGTGGCTCCATAAAGCTGATTTTATCATACCTATTGTTGCTCAGGTGAGCGATGTGGCCCATTGGCCTCTTATTAAATAAAGTATTACTTGTCTTCAAGCTACCATTTACTGGTTAAATGAACATATCTTTGTCTGTAGTTGGAGAATGAAAAACTGATGGATTTTGTTATTTCAGGTTCAGAAGAACAGAGTTTGACAGATACGCCTACCATTAGTACGGTTACCTCAGTTGAGAAAGGTACATGATGTTTATTTAATTTTTAATTACATTCAAATCAAATATCAGAGCTACATGCACATGTAGTTCATTAAATTCATAAATAATCTGCCTGATGTTATGTTTGAATTTTGTGCATGTTGATTTCATTTTAAACATCAAATGACCGTTTTTATCTACAATTAATAGCAAAAAATTAAATTATAAGCAATGAAATGAATATTTATTAGTTTTATATGATATAAAATGGTTTGGAACACATAAAGGTTTTATAAACCGCTTCGTGGTTTATTGCCGGTAAGTGTAAACTGCCCCAAACCATTTTATATCGCATAAAACTAATAAATATTAAATTCATTCCTTAAACAGATTTTGATCATTTTAAATTTTTTTTACTTAAAGTTCCAACAGTTCAAGTGAATCATGGAGTGAAACGAAAAGGAAAGACAGATGCAGGTTTGTAATAAACTTACATGTATTTATTACTAATCAGTGTCTTTTTCTTTTTGAAAGCTGTCAAAACATTGCAACTGAGTTCAATTACAGGAGAAGGCAAAAGAAGAAGATATGAGGACCTAGAGGAGAAGAACTTGTTATTAGACAACAAAAGACTGGAGGAGGAATTACACAGAGTTCAAGAGGAGAGAGAAGTTCTGGCATTAAAGAAAGAGGTCTTGTTGTTAAAGAAACAGAAACTTTTAGGAGAAATCCAAACTCTATATCCCAGTTTTCTAGCCGAGTTGTAATTATCTTTGTATTTGTTAGCTTATTTGTATACTGAGAGAGAGAGAGAGAGAGAGAGAGAGAGATTGGGAATGATAATAATGATACACAATGTCATGTTTAAATACAGATAAAATAAACAAAAATGTTTCGTTATCAACAATTGATTCATTCATGACAGGCATTTAATGACAAGTCCACAATGATGTCACCCTGAGTAGCTAGGATTTCAAAAAAAATGATTGTGTAATGGAGGCTCTCTTTGCCACCCCATCAGCTCTTGGATGTGCGGTTATAACTGCCTGTTGGCAATCTGCTACATTCAGTTCCCTGCAGTCACCACTGATAATTGTATCCCCCCTCTCAATGCCTATGTTATGTAGGATACAGCATGCGGTAATGTATGACACTGCCTGGTCTGGAGACGTGCGGAGGCCAAAATGTAGAGCCTGAAATTTTCTTTTCATTATCCCGAAAGTCTGCTCAATGAGCACTCGTGTTCGGCAGAGACTTGAGTTGAACCTCTCTTCAGACTGGGTCCGAGGGGTTAGATACGGAGTCATAAGGTACCTGGATAGGGGATACCAAGAGTCTCCCAATAAAATGCCATCGTAGTCACCTGCATTAAAATAAATGTTCATGATGGTACATGTACATAAGTATGCATCATAATCCATTGCTTATTATACAGTTTTAGTTATACATGTATTTAGTTTTACAAAAGAATTGTCAACATAGGTATGTACAATTAAGTTGTTACATGTAGTATGATTGAAGGGATAGTTACCGTTTTCAAATTTTTGATAGAGACCAGAGGTTCTCCAAATCCTTGCATCATGACAGGAACCAGGCCAACGGGCACACAATGATGTGATTCGAAAATTTGGATCACATACCATCTGAAATTTCCAAAAAAGCTGTGATCATTTCATTATTTATTATTGTCATAGAAACCCTTAAGTTTGCTTTTAATTGTATTTAAACAATATCTTTTTTTAAGAGAATTTTAGAGATGTGAGATTAGGTATGCATATGCATGTATCTGCATGTTTTAATGAGTACCTGAACATTAAGACTATGGAAACCTTTCCTATTCACATAGTCTGCCTCATTAGCTTTTGGTGTTGAAATGCGAATTTGGGTACCATCAACGCATCCTATAACTTTAGGGAATCCTGTCAAAAATAAATGATTTAAGTTTAAATAACATCTTCCCTGTTATTAGAATACATTTTTCTGTCATCCATCTGTCATTATAAACTTTTCACATTCTCAACTTATTATCTTGAACCACTGGGTATATTTTGATCAAACTTAGCACATTTATATGCATCATTTGGTGAAGGTGTTGCAATTTCATTTTCATTGAATGGCAATTTTTAAAAACATTGTTAAAAATTAGGAAAATTTAGAATTGTGTGTGGGAGCATCCTCATGAAGTATATTTTTAAGTTTGTTCAAATCATGACCTAGCCCCCCCCCCCCCCCCCCCTCCCCTCCCGTAAGGAAGAGGCCATAACGGGGTGTTATATAAATAATGCCAATGTATATGCCTTATAACTCTAACTGTACTGTGGATCAAAGCCTAATAATCTTATATTTATATATATATATATATCTTATGATTAATAAAATAAAGTAAACCAATTGTACTATCAATCCTTTTTTCCACTGCTCTTCATATATTTTATCAACAGTTGTTTTATTTCATTGTGCATAAAATTATGTTAAATTTTGAAAATATTATAAATAACATTTTTGGGAAGTCTGCATAATAGTGAGCATTATAATTTGAGAAAATTTAAAAAAAAAAAATGTAAATACTTTCTTTATTTTAAAATAAAGTTAGTTGAAATTGAATATTGAATATGAATTCTGTTTTTTTTAAATTAGTTCTATTTTTTATACTCAGATTTGAAAGTTTAAAGTTAAATGATACCTAGTTTTATATTTCTACAACAATTTCATGTTAGCAATGAGGAAGATGGAACATTTGTTAATTAAAATGCAACTGTATATATATGGATTATCGCATTAACTCAATTATCATTATCTTTTAATCTATAGACTGATAAATGTGTGTGAATTTTAATGTTGATATGAACTAGTATAAATAATTTAAATGAAATAGTGTTAATGAAAATAAGTGGTAGTAGAGGACAATTATGTAGGTGCAGTTGTGTTCAACAAATTGATGTTAATTGACTTGTGGTTAAGAGGTATTTAATTTTAATTGCACATGTATAAAATATAGAAACTTCTTAAAACCTTATCACACTGCCCCCCCCCCCTTACTCACACACACACAATTTGCAAATTGTTTAATCTATCATTTTATTTCATTGACAGAAGTTTTTGTTCACTCAGAAAGTTTAAATAGGATAAGAATGTTTTCATTTTGCGAAATAGGAAAGTGTTTGTATTTTTGTTCCATATGTATTTAATGCTACTCCGGTGTATTTTTATTCATTTACTAAAAGGTGGATCCGCCCATATTTCTTTTCTTATCAAGTACTCCCCCTTGCATCTAAACTCTCGTTACGAACGAAAACACTAAGGTGCTATTTTTGCACACGGCTTTTTCATCGAGTCAGTATGAGTTTGGTCTTCGGAAAAATTGCATGTAACATGTGGCGGTACAGTGTAAGAGACAAGGAATTTTATTTGAAAAAGAAAGATATTAGTGTTTGCAATGTTTGTGCTTTCACCTGCAACTCGTCTGAAGCCCTCCTTCACTTTCGTTGCAATTTCTCCAACAGGGAAGACGAGTGTAGCTTGCGCAAAAACAGCAATGATGGCAGCAGCGACAGCCTTGACCGATCTTCCTACTGAGGATTCGGAAATCCCGAGGCTGTCTCCAATCAGCCGAAGATGGGCCCCAGTTGCTACAAACCGTAGAAACAGCAACACTTGCAACAGTGGAGGCACTGGACTGTTCCTTTTGGTCGCTGTTACGAGTTGGTCGGAAACACCATTCACAAGGAAGTGAATGGTGTCGGGGCAAAATCTATAGCGCTGGTAGATTTCAAAGTCATCCAACGACTCCAAGGGATTACTACGATCTCTAAAAACCCTTGGTCGGACTAAAACATGACGTCGTCTGCGATTTCTTGCTAATCGTCTGTGTACGGCAGCCATTTTGTTTGCTTGAGAAAATTCTTAAGTCTACTTTTTTGTATACTCAAATATTTGAGAATAAAACAGAATTTGAGAATTTTTATTTTGCTCAACTTTTTTATGGCGGCGACTGAGTCTGAGAATTGAGGTGTTGAGAATATTCTCAGACTTGAGAACATTCTCAGACTTAAGAATGTTGTATGGCGGTGGACCCAGGTAAAACCATTCTACAGTAGGATGTAGGGGCAACAAGTGAACTTTTGTATTATTAGCATGAATACACTAACGGAGCTTTTGCGTTTGTATCTGCGATTTTATTTTTGTTATATTGTTGGCCCTTTAACAAAATACTTATCTAAACTCTGTCCCGAGTTTTTGCTTCCAACACTTTTTGCTTGATATTTCAATTCTAGTAAATACCTTTGTGCTCAAACTACGTTCATCCACTATTATGAAAAATGTCCAGATTATCTGTTTTGAAACGCCTCCTCTACCGCTTCAGGTTTCAATACACATCCCAAAATTCAAAGTATACAGATATTTTGCATTGCATCAGCCATTAATAGCCCGGATGATAACGTTAAAATATTGTGCGATATATTCCGAGTGTATTCCGAATGGAGAAAAGATGTAAATATTTTCCATTATAAATCTCCGTAAGAAAATTCCTGTGAAATTTTATGAGTGAAAAGGGATAATTGTTC
This sequence comes from Magallana angulata, assembly GCF_025612915.1. NCBI lineage: Eukaryota > Metazoa > Mollusca > Bivalvia > Ostreida > Ostreidae > Magallana > Magallana angulata. The sequence goes on along the minus strand of NC_069112.1, from coordinate 72,401,410 downwards.
AATGAAGATATCTTGGATATATTCCCTTTCATCGATTTCAATTGTATTTCGTTCACAGGTATGTGTATTTTTATTAAAAATCATAAAAAATTGATGGAAGCAATAACTAGGGACAGACTATACATAGATATACACTGTTGTAAACCATCGATATCTACTATGTACTGACTTCACCACTATTTATTTGACATAGATTATACATGTTGAGAATCATTTATCAGTTCTCTTTTGTATCTAACTAATGGCCTTCATATTAATTTTCTTATTATTACGATACAGGTCCTTCTAATGAGTTCACTAAATACCGTCTTGGATTATCGGTGTACGTCTCCAATACAACAGACAGACTACAGGGAACACTGTGTTACAAGGACGACAACTTTACACTAGACACCATACCTGCTGTCTTCACCACCACCTGTCCTGTACATGGACAGTACGTTATCTACTACAACGAGAGACTACCAGGAGTTACCTACCCTAGGGATTACTCTGATGTTGTTGGCACTGGCCTCTGTGAAGTGGAGGTGTATGGTGAGTGTACTTTATCTTCAATTCAATATGTATAGTTAAAACATGGTATACGGTGGTTCTGCCAACATCTTTAAAATTTAGTAACTTTAATATGTGATATGTATACTACGTTTTTGATCGATATTAGTATGTTTATTTTCATGCTACAATAGCCATCATTTCAAACAATTTAATCGTATATAGCATTTGACAATGATGCCATTTACATATGATGATTGTGTTTTCCCCAATAGTGTCCTCACTCATTGCTACATAACAGTTTAACATGAACCATAATTATATAGATAACTAGAGACGAGCTCGTTGCAAGCAACGATTAGGTCTTCCGTCGTAGCTGCGTCATACTTGTGACGTAATACAAAAATTGATACCTGACCATGGTGCAATATTAGATGTATAAACACTGTGTAAAAGAAACAAAGTACATGTATATAAGCAAATACAGATCTTTAAAAGTTGTCTGAAGTTTGATTCGCGGCATGTTGTTTTTTGCATGTGCATTTTATTTTGAGAAACTTATCTAATCATCATAATTGACTCAATATACACAGAATATGGACGACGATTATAATCACACAGTGGGTATGACCGGTATGAACGTAAAAAGACCAAACATTTTACTCGCATTTTTTATCAAAAGCAAGGGCCAATGAATCTTTTAGAATGTATGCGGAGATCCTGGAAATTTTACAGGGGGTTCTGAAGAATTAATTTGTTTTTTGAGGGGGGGGGGGGGGGCATGCGCGGATAAGAAAAATTTTCCTGGGGTGGGGGTTGAGTGTCTGACGGTTATTTGAGTTTGCCTGGGGATGTCCGAGGCATATTTTTGTAATTTTATATTGTACATGTAATGGAAAGAAATTTTGCGGGGGTTGGGGTGGGGTCTGGAACCCTCACCCTACTCTTCTAGATTCGCGCATGGGGAAGACCGATGCCGGTAATTTAACGGTAATTTTAACCATTTTTATTTAATTAATCATTTTCAAAATTATCGGAATTCCAATATTACCTTTAAACGCAGTTAAAACTTAAAATACGAACCATATAGTCTCGGTGAGTATTCGGCCAACATGCGTCTGCGTACGAAAGAAATGGCAATATTCAAGAAATTTGGATGGACGATCTGGGTCCTAGGTCGTCCATCCGATTCTTTTTCAGACTAAGAGCTACAGACCTGCACTTAGAGAATGTCAAACTGATTATGTCAATTTATTTTGTCTCAAAGAATCAGTTTTTTTTTATCAATAAAGTTTTACCTTAAAAAAAAAGAAATCGGGCACAATTTTCCATGTTAGCATTTTACAATTTAAAGGTCTAATAAAATTTTGAATGAAGTTTCAAGATACTACTCTTCGTTGTTTTATACGAAATATTGCATGGAAAAAAGATTTACATCGCATATTTTTAAATTACAAAAGGATATACAAAATGAACTTAGATTAACCGCTAACAAACAAGCATAAAGTGAGACTGAGAACTAATTTCTTCTCTTTTTTATTAACATCAAAATAAATCCAAGAAAAAATCTAAATATTTTTTTTCCTTTATATGCGTTAATGAAAACGTTGATCAGCAAGGGCCGGTTCTATGTCGTGCAAGCACCTACTTAATAGATTGTTACACGGATCTACCACGATGACAAATATCGAAAAGGCAATATTGTGGGTGAAGGATGAAAGTGTAGTTTGTTTTTTAGGTTTATTTTTGATAATTATATTTATCTGGATCAATTTGGTCTGTTTGTTTGTTTTGTTTATTGAAAAGGGGAATAAAGAAAATGAGTAATTTCCGTTATGAAGTCAATCATATATTTTCATATTATCATTGACTTAAAACATGTTGGAAAAAAGAAATATTGTATCAAGCAGTTAGTTATTATGCGCAGATCATGCATTCCTCTATGATTTTCACAATTGCATGTTTCAGTTACTACACGTATTTGCTTACGGAGAAATAAATTTCAAAGAGATGATATAGTTATCAGTTAAGTTCCAGATTGTCTTCTGCACATGCAAGCACGTGTGCAATCCTGATTTAAAAATAGGTATAATGGCCGGGGGGGGGGGGGAGGGGGGTCATCGCAACAAAATTGTGTATTAGCGTACTAGAGTGTACATTGTTAATTAATAATTGATGTTGAATTGTTATTAACAAACAAAATCATAAATTCATAATAACATACATTAAAATGCCAGGGAGTTCTGCTGGACGCGATTTCATTTGTCTTCAATTAATAGGGTGTAAAGATGCCCGCCTACTTAATACATATGCTCACGCGTCAACCGATTAAAAATGACTGTACTTTGGATTTATAAATCGTTCTAAAACATTCGATCTGATATATCGTTGTTAACAATTCAAAACTTTGACCGATTAAATTTGTTTTTATATACCTACCCCGACCCTCACGGAAAAATCCATTCAGATCAATTGAAATTTCATTTACAAGACTCCGCGCCAGAATCAGAATGTCTCATTCATTAATTTTTTCGTAGTTATAGTGGACGAGTCCAAAATAGGAATTTTGAGACACATCATACAATGTGAACATATGCCGTAAATGCAGTTTACTTTGCGTCTATTTTCTTATTTTGAGAGTCCTTTTTATCATGTTTATCATGGCTTGAAAATGACGGAAGGCCCTTGAATATTGTTATCTTTATGCAGGCACGTAGCATCCTTTTTGAAAGTGGGGGGGGGGGGGCAGACTCATCCAAAAAATCTTGACAAGCAATAAAAAAAAAAAATAAAAAAAAAAGAAGAAACTTTCTCAAAATCTTCAAAATACTAATCCGGGGGGGGGGGGGGGGGGGGGGGAGGGGGGGGGGGGGCTGGCGTAGTATGTATATAACTTCAATTTCAATCCTAATTTCATTATTTTTATATAATTTTTTTTAAATCCATGATAATTCAATTTTTTATAAGTAAATTTAAAAAAAATAAGTTGCTGTGAGAAAAAGTGGGGAGGGGGGGGGGGGGGCACCCACAAGCTTGAATAAATAATTGCCTGACGATGCATGTTTAATGTGTCAACATTTATATTCATAATTGATGAAAACGTTATATGGGATGTAATAAGCAACAATGAGCAAGAGTGTTCAATTAAAAGGGCTTTTCACATTGCACGTGTGTAATCATGATTTAAAAATAGATTGCCATATTTGAAAGGTCAAAAAAAAAAGAGGGAGGTGTCATCCCAACAAGATGATACACATTGTCTAAGTAGTACAATGTAAGTAATAGTTTGTGTTGGATTATCATCATTAACAAAGAATCATCAGTTTGGATTAATTAAAACAAATATAAATTCATATAATTGGAATATTTACTTTTATTTAAAATGCCCACCTTTCCAAAACTTTTCTAAATATGATCGCATTTGTACTAGTGCCAGATGATGTAGCGCACCCATTACAGAGGTCACATCAAGTTCCCTGGGACGACAATAGCTTTTACCATTGTATTACACACGCATCATTTATTCAGCAGATAAATTATTCCCATTCTTTTGTCATATCCTATCATTTAGACCTTTATTTAAAACACCAAAATCGATAAACAGTTCAGAATTTATAAACATCAAAGACATAAAAAAAATTACCAAAATATCAATTTTTATAATAGTTTGTCGTAATTATTCTGAGTTATTTTTTGTTTCTTAGTGTTTCTTTTCTATCAAACATAGACGCACTTTCTCATTGCTGGAGACTTGAGTTTTTTTTTTAGGTTAGATATTATGCAAATCTTCCTTACCTAGACCTAAACGGCAAAACGCTTAATAATGCAGTGCACTCTGCTGTTGAAATAGATGTGAATTAAATAGTGATGAGATAAATGTTTATTAAATACAGTTGTATACGCACGGAAAACGTTCAAAAAGTCCTTGTTTATTGACAAATGATGAATTTTGCACATATTGGTTTTTATCAAATGGAACCCCCCCCCCCCTTTTTACAAATTGCTGGATCCGCCTCTGGATACATGTACATTCCTAAGATGATTCAAAATAATGAAATGATTTAATTTCCAGTGATGTACAGGTACATGCACTCGATCGAAGAAAAAGATTGAAAATGCTTCTAAACTCTGCACGTTCAGTTTAATAATTTATGATCCGCAGCGAAAATTAAATTGCATTTCTTATAAGATAGCCTAATT